>NW_025933493.1:0-246221 GCF_000764305.2 Hyalella azteca
GATAAAACATTGCGTGGCAGATGGGATAAAACATTGTGTGGCAGAAGGGATAAAACATTGCGTAGCAGAATAGATAAAACATTGCGTGGCAGAAGAGATAAAACATTGCATGGCAGAAGAGATAAAACATCGTGTGGCAGATGGGATAAAACATTGCGTGACAGAAGAGATAAAACATTGCGTGGCAGATGGGATAAAACATTGCGTGGCAGATGGGATAAAACATTGCGTGGCAGATGGGATAAAACATTGCGTGGCAGATGGGATAAAACATTGCGTGGCAGATGGGATAAAACACATTGCGTGGCAGAAGGGATAAAACATTGCCTGGCAGATGGGATAAAACATTGCGTGGCAGATGGGATAAAACATTGCCTGGCAGATGGGATGATAAAACATTGCCTGGCAGATGGGATAAAACATTGCGTGGCAGATGGGAAAAAACATTGCGTGGCAGATGGGAAAAAACATTGCGTGGCAGAAGGGATAAAACCTGTCTCTTATACACATCTAGATGTGTATAAGAGACAGTGGCAGATGGGATGAAACATCGGATGGCAGATGGGATATAACATCGCACCTGGCAGATGGGATAAAACATTGCCTGGCAGATGGGATAAAACATTGCCTGGCAGATGGGATAAAACATAAGCTGTCTGATGGAATAAGCATATGTGCGCTGACAGATCAACGTGCATCAGGGCAACATATGGGGCAGCGGGCCCCCCCTTTTTTTAAACTAAATTTTTGATGAAGTTTTAATTGATGCGAGGTAAATACGTAGTTTTTTGTTTTGTTTAAAGGTATAACTGATGAGGAATGTATGATGTGAATTACACGCCTATAGAGTTGTTCAATTTTTAATGAAACACTATTTTGTAAAAAGTGTCAAAATGGGCCCATTGCCTCACCCCCTGGGGCAATGGGCCCATTGGCTTAGGGCAAGGCGCCCACCCTTGGTCCCTTTACCACAATTGCATATTTGTTCTTTAAAAATGAAAAAAGCGCCTTAAAGTTCATAATTAGAGAAATTTTATAAAAATATTATATTTATTAACAACTTAAAAAATCATATCATTAACTCGAAAAAAATACATTCATGGCTTAAAAAATTTATCACTAACGTTAAAAAAATATTTCCTCGAAATAAAAATACATATCCCTGACTTGAAAAATGTATCTTGCCATAATAAATTCATCCTTGACATGAAAAAATTTATCATTGACTAGAAAAATGTATTTACTTGATCAGAAAAAACTTCAAGCCAGTTTCGTCCATAATCCAGATATTATGTGCAGGGAATTCGTACTTAGTTGTGATTTCAGCCAACATCATAAAAACTCATCCACTTTTGGCTCAATGGTGTTGGCTGAAATCAACTTTTGGCAAGGCATGAGTCAATAACTCGATAATGGGTCATAAATACGCATAACTAAACCTGCTGCCTTGAGGCGGCCAATAAAAAAATCATACAACATGAGGTGTAATTTATAGTTCAAAAAGCTAGTCATAGTTTTGAAAAGGTCATTGAGACAAATCTAATGATGTATAACACAAGACTTCCCCATGGGCGCTTTGCCCCGTGACACGCGTGGGCCCGTTGCCCCACTAGGAATCATTTCAATTTATATCGTGTCAACATTTTATTTAAAAGCTAATAGTCTAAACTTGAACTCAAAATTATCCGTATAAATAATACTTCCAAATATAATTCACAGTAATTTCAAATGCTTCATATAAACAGTAATCAAAAACAGTTTTATTTAGCAGCAAATAAAACTTTCATGTGGGCTAAATCAGTTTTATGCGAGTAACTTACCAAAGCAAACTCTTAGCAAAACGTAGAGCAGCACACTTCACCCCAGTGAGACTGTTGACCGGCGGTAGAGAACACGGACCAATATCTGCAATACTTAGCGGGAAACCCGCTATGGGCCCATGACCCGCAGTGGGCTCGCTGCCCATGTAACCCTACGTGTTGACAGGAAATGAAAACAAGTTGGTCCATGAACATTTAAAGCGAAGTGAGTGACCCTGATTGAAAGAGATGATTTTACAGTCTCAAAACACTATGAAATGCATGCTTCCTAGCTGCACCTATACGAGTAGTAATTACGAGAACAATTGTTATCTGAACTGGAAGCAACCAGAGGCGACTGCGGCGTAAGAGCTGCTGAACTCACCTGACGTGAGCTGCTGAACTCCATTGTCTGTAAGTATATGTAGCACACTTTCTAGACGAATTGCATTGAACACGGTTAATTTATTCGTATTAAAAGGGTAAAATTTATCAAGTATCTGTTACCATAATTACCATTCTTTCAAGAACAAACAGCATTAACGAAGGTAAAAATGTATTACTAGTCTATAAGTTAATTAGAAGGCGCGAGCTCCACGACAGGACGCAGGGTCTCGGGTGTTGCAGGTGATGTGCAGCAAGTCTGTCGCCCAGTCACCTGACACCGGAACTTCCGGCACACTCACGCCGCGCTAAATGAACTCTTCTGCTGTTAATGGAAGGTGCGCGCAATACACAACAGCAACACATGCCTTCCTGATCTATTATGAATGGATATGAATTTATTGCATGTAATTTATTACATGTTCATTAACCCTTATGAATTAGACAGATAAAACATCCAGCTGCAAGTTCATCAAATGTTGAAAAACCAAATGAGGGTGTGAATTTTTATTTATTATATATGTAGTATTGTAAGCCCATTCCGTACTACTGACAGGCATGCAACCTTTCTTTGAGCCTAGTCATAGAATTAGAAGCACTTCGTCCTGTATGTCCCTGCGAGGTGGTCTGAGCTACTTAGGCTGCAGAGCACGACACTAAGGTATGAGTTTGACGAGGTTAACTATTGTTTTCTATATTTGCTATTAGTGAAGGTTATATCGTGCTAATATAGTCAGATTATTCGTTCATTGGTGTTAATTGTAAGTATTGTTGTCCGTCCTCTAGGGCACAGCGGAGTACTTCTCCTCTCGCGACTCCTCTCATTACGTCGCTACTCTCATTATTGCTCTCAGATAACTCTTATGCACCTCTCTGCTTAATAGTTAGGATAATTAGACTTGTTAAGATCTTTTGTTTATTGAACCTTGAAATAACAATCTCACAATATACATAAAATGTTTTATTGTCGAGAAGTAAACCATCAGAGAGAGTACCAGCACTAGCTTATAGCGCCTCTACTATTAGTTGTATTGATAGGTCAGCAAACTACGTCGAGTTGAAATTGAAATTCAACCGTACAGCTCGCGTCACCCGAACATCTGATGAATTCAAGTCACGGCTGCATGTGGAATTGAATGCCTGAAGGAGGCTCCGGCCAGTGATTCTGCTCTGAAGGAAATCTCCCGAGCTTCTGCTGGGGAGCTGCGTACCCTCAACGAATCGCAGCCAGACGAGGTCTTCAGACGACCGCTGGTGGTGAGGTTCCGTGGGTGCCGATCGCACACAAAACATGGAAGCGGAACGCCGGGCGTCAGAGAAGAGGCCGCGGTATATGAAGTCAAAAAATATGAGGCGCATATTAAAGTCATCTTATAAGGTGTCCTAACTAGTTTTTGTCCAATTATTGGACGAACATATTTACCTGTTCGTTCAGTATAATTCTGTGAACTTTACCCTTAATTGTAATAAAATAAGGTTGACTTGCTATGCTTCCTCAGCTGGTCTATCCCTTTCACAGGAGGTCGATTTAATCTTTTGCAAAAAGTCATTTATCATCAGGCAATAAACCTCCATAAACCACCGAGAAAGTCAAACACCGAGTTAACCACAATATTAAAGCAATACCAATTAAAGAGCTCATTAATACAGTTAGAGACGAAATTATCCGTACCATATACGTATACCATATACCTTTCGTACCATTACCATTTACCTTTCTTTTCAATGTTTTCTTGAATAACTCGAAAATTAAAGAATGTATGAGCCAATTGAACTAAGCAGTATATAACAGGAAAATAACACTACATTTTCAAATCAAACTGTATAATTTCAAAATATTTTAACATGCAAAGATTCCCCCAACACTCTATGACACAATTATTCCTGCATTTGCAAAATACTAACGCATAGTTGCAATATTAACGATCAATGTCATATCCTTTCATCATGATAACTTCCACCTTTGTTTTATTAAGCCAAGCTTGTGGTCGTAACTGTCGACGTATGTTTCGAATCATTAACTTGCTGAAAGATCCGTTGTCGACTGAGACCCAAATTCAGAGCAGATGTTTGCAGGTATATTCCTTCAAAATTTATATTTAAACATCTGAGTTCATTATTCCTTAAATTAGAACTAACTTCACGGTGCCAATTGAGGAGAAAAAAAAACATCATATTGACCCATCATTATATGCTTGACTGTTGGATTAATTGTGCTTGGAAGGAAAGCCACCCTTTTCTTGGGCCAAATCTTTTTCGTATTATGTCCATATAGCTTTATTTTTGTTTCGTACACAAGTTTCCAACTGTACGAATAATTGTGTCTGAAGGTGTTGGGGAAATTTTACATGTTAAAACTTTTTGAAATTGCATTTTGTTCTGAAAATGTAGTGTTGTTTTCCATATTACAAACTGTTCAGTTCAATCAAATCTTTGGTTCGTAGATTCAATTATTTTCGAGTTTTTCAAGAAAGCATTGATAAGGAAGAGGTGTACACAGTATTTTGTCGCTAATAATAACCCTACATTAATGGCCGGTCAAATTGCGGTGCAAAATATGTTTGACGCCCACAACAGCTAAATATTGGCGAAACTGGAACACAGCTACATAGAGAAAATTAGTGAAAAATTTTATCAACTATAATTGGATCCGACAAAATTACAATGTTAAATATGAGAAGTAATATATATATATATATATATTATACCTAAAATACCTCGTAAATCTAAACCATACACATGTACGCCATGTCTATGTTTAAGGAATTTACCTGTACGTCATGTCTATGTAAGTTTATAACCTTGTCTACGAACTACACGCAAGACATAACCCTATCGGAGTCTGCCTATACTTCTGCATGAGCAAGAGTCTCGCGTTAACTCGTATAATGTATCGTGTAATCTTGAAATGGTGCTCGTAAAAGCGTCAATTATAGCTCTTCACATAAAAAGTTCATGAAAACAACTTTCAATCAATACAGAACTTCGTCTCAATACTATCGATAATAATTATTCTAGTTATTGATAGACGAACCGTCTTGAATACCGTAAAATGACATTAATAATGGTAAAATAATAGGAATTAATATTGCACCCGATCGAGGAGGTGTCGTATAGTAGTTCATTGGTTGCTGCTCTTCTCATTTTTCGATAAACATCTCCATGCTGACACTTATAATTATATGGTGTCAGCTGGAGATGTTTATCCAAAAACGAGAAGAGCAGTAACCTCGAGGTTTTAGCTTTAACGTTGTACTAGAAATTAAAATAAGAACCTAAAATGTGCTCAACTTGGTATGTTTGAAGATTTATTTTCTTCAATTGTATTAATAGAGAAACCTTAAAGTCTACGCCAATCGTACATTTAACAGGAGACCGACTTTCTGGTGCCTATTTAAATTCAGATATTTTTGGTAAATAAATAAGCAATAACTAGAGAATAGAGCGTTCATCTGCTACATTTTAGTTGTTCGGGGGAAGACAACAAAGTGGGAGCACGTATAGATAGCGGAGCCTGCAAAAAAATGAAAGTGAGTGAGAAAGTAAAAACTAAAAATATGGTCTAGAGCGGACAAAAAAAAATGTGTTGATGCCATGGTGCACCTTCCACTTTCAATCCACGTTTAGTTAATGACCACGAAATTGGTGGCGGTGATGTATTTGATATACATAAGACGAGAAGACTCGGAGAGAGGTTTAAGAGCATAACTATAGAGTTAGGTTACCGACGACTGGAAGACTGGCAGTGATATGAGCATAACTAGCTATATGCAGTGCGGTGATGGATTATGACATGGAATTGAGCTGAAGTCTTTACGACAAGTGAAATTTCGCATCATTATTTTACGCGAAGTGAGATGAAGATAACGAGTGGATGACAGAAAATGAATGGAAACACAGTTAATGATTTTGCTTGGATGTATGCATACATCTAAGCAAAATCCTTTCATCTAAGCATTAATCATACATCTTTGCATTAATCTTGCATTATAAACAATAATCACTAATTGATGTATAGTTATACCGATCATGCGAGGTATTAAGGTGATATGGTTATGACTGGAAGTGAGGTGACATCGTGACATGGATAGGAGTCGCAGATTATGACTGGAAATAAGCTGAGATCGCAATCCGAATGCAGTGAAATCATGGAACAATACTGAAAATGACGCGAAAGATCGTGTTTGTATGTAAACTGAGATCAAGCATTTAAGGAAAATGTCATGAGTCTAGAAATGAGCGTATATATATTCACTTGTTGCCGAGTGATCAATCATGTTGAGAGCGAAGGGACGGATCAAAGATGGAAGAAAAATAACAGATTAAACTTGATATATAATTAAATAATGGTTTAAATAGGCATGCTTGTAACGAATTAAATGATCAAGACCAGTGGAATTAAGGAGCCCATGATGACTGAAATTGAACTTGATGATCACGGCTGAGAGTTAAGTTATCGTAACTTGAAATGAATTGACGCGAGAATGACGAGTGAATTCACGCGAATGAAAGTCCATTACTGGCCGGAGTATAATGACTGAAAAAACCGTGACAACCAGTAGAGTAACGACTTGTGAATTGAAGATACGCAACGGATGATGACTTGAATCGTATGGAAAAATGACGACTAGAATTTGCGACCCATATAATAACTAGTTAATTCACACATCGTTAATATCAGTGATGACGGGTTATAACTTAAATTTATGTGATTTAGTTTAACTTCTGCCTCGTGCTAGATTATTATTGCAGGATGCAATTCGTGCTCATTGGTTTTTAAATTACTATCTCCAAAACATTCAGAACACGCGAGTACGATAAGACCTCTTCAATAATTCTTAACGGCTGGGCTCAATTCCATGCAGACCAGCAATCACAAATCGAACTGAGAACTCAGAGGCCAGATGTAATGAGCGATCATAATGGAGTGCCAGCATCACCATTGCTTGTGATGTCACCCGCTGAATTATTAATGTACCCATAACGAATTTTCGCTCTGTTTCGAGAGCAACAAGATTTTATTATTTACGGAAAAATTAATACTGAAATAGAGAAAAGGATCCGGAATTGAATTTCATTGTGATATGTTTGCTGTGCGCTCACCAATGGCCGAGGCCGCGCCGCGTAGGAATAATCGATGACGCATCCTGCGGCAGCCAATAGGACGGCCAGGTCCGGCGACTGGCGCGGCAGCGGCCAATGGCGGTGCGATGGCAATTCTTCGAGGGCCCGAGTTTCCAGACTTCACTCAATGGCGTTCCAGTCCCGGAGCTTTTCATTAGACACGGAGCCAATAGCAGTGTCGGGACGCTGAGCAATCAATGGAGCAGAGAAGCAAAGAGGGAAGCCAGGTGAAGCAGTGATGTTGAGATTGCTTCGTTTCATTTGTTGCGTCTGCTTGGCTTCGGTTGTGGGGCTCTTGAGCGGCCTGTGGAGGCCAACAGCGAACGTCTATACGAAGCCCGAGCGCCACACACTCAAATCTGAGGCGTTCTGAAGGTAAGGAAGCATCCTGGGGGTGCCCCCTCTCGGCCCATGGAGGAGCCCCCCATCACACCCACATGGCGACCTTTGTCCCCTTCATCCACGATGGGAGGCGCAGAAATTCCTTATTATCCCACATTTATCCCCTCGTCCGTGACTGATTCTGCAAATCTGGCTCAGCACGAAAGCTGTCATAACACAGATCAATTGCCCAGCTCTGAATTTCCTTGTCCAGAGCTGGGCACGCTGCTCGACCTGGACTACCCAGCGGAGTGTTCCTCTCCTGTGGGCAAGTAAGAGGCTAGCCTCGTGTTGTTAACTCCACGCCTATTGTAGCTAACGGCCCCCTCTTTGCGCCATGTTGCCAACAGCCTCGCGTGTATACCTGGCACCTCGTGTACTGTTGTTTGAAAATTATTTGGCACATCGTGTAGAGTTGATAAATTTTTATTTACCACCTGCTGCTGAGTTGCATAGATAGTAGATGCCTAATACAGTGTTTCTGAAGGGCTCTTGCACCTGTATAGAGTTGATGAGGGTATAATCGCTACGTCTTAGGTTAGTAAGGGACTTGTGCACCACACGTGTTGCTGATGAAGGTTCCTGCACAACGTGTAGTGTTGTTAAATGATTATTGCACCGCGTGAATATGGTTTCTAGAAGTATGTGACGCCACATGAAGCGTTATTTAAGGGTTGTGACACTAAGTGAAGTGCTGTTGAAGGGTTTCAGCGCAACGTTGTGTTAGTACAGTGTACAGCAACGTTGTGTTGGTACAGCAATGTGAAAAGTTTTTGAAGGTTAATGGCATCTCAAAAACTGTTGCATCTCAAAAAATGGTTGTGGCCCCACGTGAAGTGTTGCTAAAGTATTGCGGCATGCACCACGTCAAGTGCTGTTGAAGTAAAATAGCCTCAAGTAATGTGTTGTTAAAAAATGTTGACACGACATGAAGTGTTGTTATAGTGAGATGGTATCACGTAAAGTGTTGTTAAAATATTGTGACACCACATGAAGTATTGTTAAAGTGAGATGGCAGTGAGATACTCACAGCCATCTAAGCCGAGATACTCACAGCCATACTAAAGTGAGATACTCACAGCAGTGAGTGACAGAGAGCGCATTTTCTCGTCGACGAAAATGTGAAGTCACGTAAAGACAGACGGACATACGGACAGACAGACGGACATGACGAGCACAATAGCGCATTTATATCCATAAATGAGAAAATGCGCTAAATATTATGACACCACATGAAGTGTTGTTAAAGTGAGATGGCATCACGTACGTACTGTAAGTGCTGTTAAAGTGTTAATTGTTGAATTAAATGTTAATTTTTCGCGCAGTGAAAAATAAGTCAAAGTAATCGAATTAAATTACCGTCGAGAACCCTTCGATCATATCGCTTTCGTCAGGGAGGGAAATCAATGCGATAATTTACCATTCGGTCAACCGTCATTTGTAAGAATATCAATTTATCCTCGTAGTTTGATATCAAATTCTAAATTACTCTCGAGATGCATTTGTAACCCCAGTCGCCAATAGCACTCATAATTGAGTCATATGGATAAAAAACACGAAAATCTGAACCACGATAGCCAAATGTACGTAGAATTTCCGCGGGGTAATAGGATAGTTTTTTCCCCATTGTGATCTGAACTTCCATACATTACTTGGGAATAAATAACGCTATGTCCATATTGTGGTCAAGAAAATATTACGTTCCAGAATTAAGAGGAAGTTTATTTTTGGCCGTTGAAGGAGCGCACCAGCTATATAAAAGGGTCGAAAACGAAACATTAATTAAGCGTCCTGACATGATCTCCTCGATGATTGCATCGTTGATTGTCTCGAACATCATATCACCATACAATGTTTCAACGGCGGGAACAAAACGTGCTTGATTAACAGATTTGAAACGATGCATTTACGTGACTGACTGAACGATGCTTTCGTCACTCGGTATCATGCCAATCGCTCCCATTTAAAGGAATTACTTGTTTTTATACTGCGAAGAATAGCACGGTACATCATAGCACGTCTGTTCATCACTCAATTTGCTCTAATTACTCATCTCATTCGGTGGCACAAAATTATTGGGAAACTTGTTCGTGTCTGACATTCTATGCCTAGCTGATCTCTTGTTATGCTACCAGTTATTCTTTATTACATTGTATATTTTTATTTTTGCAGCGTGCCTGTGCACTGAACCGTAAGCTATACCAGGAACTGACGGTCTATATATTATGGTATAATATACGTATAGTACTACTAATTCATTGTAAGCCATGCCAATAACTTCAATCACTTTACAATAAGTGTACATGTACTGTATATCATGCACTCTTCCATTCATTCGCGTAGCTGTACAATGTACAAATTGCACATGCACTGTATCGTAAGCTATGGTCGTTCCTCAACATGTAGGAGGGAGCGAGATGGCTGTAGGCACTCCTGGCTCGTCAGGTAGTGAGTGCAACAGCAGCATGTCGGCTTACGAGGGCAACCCTCAGCATCCCTGCAGTCACCACCACTTCTCTTCTTCCTCCGACACTGAGGACTATCTACTCAGCTTCCATTATTTAAGGTATCTTCGCTACTGACTTCGCACTTACGCTACCGTCACACGAGTTGACACTGAACAGTATACTGTACTCGTGCACTCAACTCGCCGCTCGTTAATGATAATGCTGGGCAAAACTATAATTTGCTGGTTTCAAGAACCTCATGATAACTACGAATTACGAGTAAGTATAGATTGTGATAAGTTGATCTCCCTAGGAAGATCTGCTTCAGCTTTATGTTAGAAATAGATCGTTTCAGTCGAAGGCCAGCGACATTATCGCTGTGGCGATTTGAGTGGCATTGACGCTATAACAAGTTGTTTTACTAACTAGTTGTTACTGGCACACTTCTGCAAAGAGGGCAAGTTTACGCTCGAATCATTGTTACTTTGATACTTAATGCTCTGTAATGACTAGTAGTATTTTGATAAACATTGCTTAATTTACTTTTACTTTATCACATTGTTCACCAACTAGCATCTTCCACTGAACCATTGCTGCGTAAACTTTTAAGATCTCCGATAAGTTCCTTGATAACAAAAAAATATTAACACTTGTACATTTTTTATTCTCTTAAAAAATTTCTTGATTGCTATTAGCTTTGATTACTCATCGCCTACCGTCAATTTGTGAGTCTAAAACTTCCTTATCCTTATACAGGGTGTCACAAAAAAACGATATTCAACTTTGAATGGCTGTAACTCAAAAAGCAAAAGAGTTGAAAAAATTTAAAATGTCGGGATTTGTTCCCTATGTTTTTCTCCATTTCTCCACCAAAAATCAGACAGATCGATGTAGCCATAAGCGTTTGATAGAACTTTCAGTGGCATGCGCTAAAATCGTGCTTGCGCAAAGTTTCAGTAAGATCATTTTGCATGATCATTACGTTGTCTTGACATGTTTTCTTTTAACAATCCTGACAATTTTTGGTGAGACACAATCATGGCAATCTTTGGTGAGAGACAATCATGGCAATCTTTGGTGAGAGGCAATCATGGCAATCTTTGGTGAGAGACAATCATGACAATCTTTGGTGAGACACAATCATGGCAATCTTTGGTGAGAGACAATCTTTGGTGAGAGGTAATCTTTGGTTTTGAAATTCTCTCTCACCAAAGATTGCCATGATTGTCTCTCACCAAAGATTGTCATGATTGCCTCTCACCAAATATTGCCTCACACCAGAGATTGCCACGATTGTCTCTCACCAAAGATTGCCATGATTAAGTCTCACCAAAGATTGCCATGATTGTGTTTCACCAGAGATTGCCATGATTGTCTCTCACCAAAGATTGCCATGATTGTCTCTCACCAAAGATTGCCATGATTGTCTCTCACCAAAGATTGCCATGATTGTGTCTCACCAAAGATTGCCATGATTGTGTCTCACCAAAGATTGTCATGATTGTGTCTCACCAAAGATTGCCATGATTGTGTCTCACCAATGATTGCCATGATTGTCTTTCACCAAAGATTGCCATGATTGTCTCTCGCCAAAAATTGCATGTTTTTATCTCACCAAAGATTGTCATGATTGTCTTTCACCAAAGATTGCCATGTTTTTGTCTCACCAAAGATTGTCATGATTGCCTCTCACCAAAGATTGCCATGTTTTTGTCTCACCAAAGATACAAAAAATAAAACAGCGAAAAGAAAACATGTCAAGACAACCTAATGATTATGCAAAATGATCTTACTGAAACTGCGCAAGCACGATTTTAGCGCATGCCACTGAAAGTTCTATCAAACGCTTATGGCTACATCGATCTGTCTGATTTTTGGTGGAGAAATGGAGAAACATAGGGAACAAATTCTGACCTTCCAAATTTTTTTAGCTCTATTACTTTTCGAGTTACAGCCATTCAAAGTTGAATATCGTTTTTTTGTACACCCTGTATAGTGCAAGTTTATATGAGAACCTGAATTGCTTGCTGTCTGCCTGCGTGTTACGGGATCAAACAACAATAATATTATTGTAATGAAGTTAATGATTTAGATCTAATTAGAAGCGTGATGCGTGTTGATCAAAATAGTATTATGACAATAGATACTGAGAAGAAAAAAACAGAATTTTTAACACAGCATCATTTTTTACGAGAAATGATATAATGGAGTTAATCATTTTTATATTATGAAAGCCAAATTATAGCAGATGATTTTCACCCAACGAACTATCATTTTCATTTAAAATGTGCATTGTAATTCTTATAAAATTTTTAGTACTTTGTGTGTGGGAAGTAATAGATTTTAATTTCCAACATTGTTTCTTTAATAATCAAGGAAATCAATAGCTTTTTATCTACATTAATTATTGCACAATTGGCCAGATACTCCTATTGGATTGATCAATAAATTTTTCCCATACGGATAACGCTGAGGCTTATTGGAAAAAATTATTAATAATTTTTTGCTTCTGTTTAGGAAATTTACAAATAATAACCCGTCTTTGTTAAGTTGCTTTTCTGTTTGGTGTTCTGTGAACCTGTAAGGGCAAACATTTATCCCGATTCCAAGCAAATCTTTATAGGGAAGCTTACGCGCAGCATTTGTTCATCCATTTTCTCCTTGTAAAAAATTTTATTGCTACAGAATAGATTTATTGAAATTAATCTACAGGAATATTATGGGCACACAATATTTTGGGAATTAGTTTGTATCATTTTAAGGAATGCTCGGAAATGCGAGTATAGTATATGAGAAATTGATTGTCTCGAACTAATCGTATGCTGAAATGTTTACAGAGATGCTGGCATGTTCTGTTCACGAGAGCGGGGAGACCACATGGCCGACGTGCTGCTCTCCCTCAAGCACGCAGTTGTTCATCCCCACCAGGTGGGTGAACTTGCATGCACATCCCCTACTTGCTGTTCGCTGCCTCCTCTAAGTGCGCCCTATGAGCATTATCCTCCGACTTCCGTTGCTCAGCGCGAGGTGCTATCGCCTCCTTCAACATCTCTCGACCTCCCGTCGAGCGTTCTTGGTGATAGCCTCGACGATAACCTCATTGACGACCCGAGAGCAGACAATTCTTTTAGTCTAAGTTGCTTGGTGTCCCCATCTCATTCCCAACCTTCTTCATCCCCAAATTTGCCCATATCTTCTCCACCAATATTTACCCAGCTCACCTCAACTCCACCACCAGCCAACTCAGCAAACGAAAGCAATCGATCTGCGGAGCCGGCCGAGCAGATCAAGGACGTTTCCTCTCCTTTCCAAGATGAATTGCAGTTATTTTCACCTCAATGTGCATTTAGCTGTCAACCGGTTCAGAACGTTCCACTGTCCTCATCCAACAGCTTCCAATATTCAACTTCAAACAATGTGCTCTCAGATGGTCATTTTTCACATTCTTCTGCGTTCACTCCGGTTGGGTCACTACCATCATTTGTTCATCCGAGACAAACAGCGATTGAGTATGCAAATGTGAATCACCTGAGCTTCGAAGACATATCTAATTGTCACCAAAATTTTGCATCGAAATCAAATGAAGAATCTTTCGCTTCTCAAGACATTAGCTGCGAGGATATTGATTGTTTAAATGATTCGGGTACTACCGAACAATCCGAGCCTGGGATATCGGCTTCAACTGAGTCCTTGTTTTATAACGTTGAAAATTGTCCATCTAAAACAATGAATGATGAACACTGGAAGGGCTTTTCGTCCTACGAAAGTCTCCCAGACTCACAGTTAGACAGTACAGCTACTTTGAAAAATTCACTTGGAGAAACTCAAGGGTGTTATTTCACTGCAACGTTTGAACACAATCCTCTTTACCCATCAAGTGTGTCGGGAGTTGTCCCCCGGTTAAATTTGACGGACGCTTCATTTATCACGAACCTATCTCCTGTAAGTTCAGGATCAATAATTCCTCAAGTTTTATCTCCTTCGGGCATACTAACTTCTTTGGCACCCACTGAAATAACGGGAGTTGCCACAGGCACCATCACGAGCAGCTTCTTGCCGCCGTCATACTCACCATGCCTCGACGAGGTGAGGCGTCGGAGCGCACCTTACGTTGCGCTCACTGCAGTAGTCGTAATGCTGCGTTCAATGCAGTACCGTAATATTGCGCTCACTGCAGTAGTCGTAATGCTGCGTTCAATGCAGTACCGTAATATTGCGTTCACTGCAGTAGTCCTAATGCTGCGTTCAACGCAGTACCGTAATATTGCGCTCACTGCAGTAGTCCTAATGCTGCGTTCAACGCAGTACCGTAATATTGCGCTCACTGCAGTAACCGTATATTAAGCCTCTTTAATTATTGATACGCACTCACCTAAAGGATGCATCATCGACCTTTACAGGAAGCTTCGAGGAGGTCGAATACGAGTGCACTGCTCGATCGGGAGATGCCCCCCCCCCCAAGATGTACTTTTGTTGAAATTTATCTTCATAAATTGCTTGCACACATTAAGTTTATGTCGACCATTGCTTGACTTAGTTTAGCTCACCACAAGTACAGTTACGAAAAAAATGTAGGTAAATTAGATATTTTGATTGCCTTGTTGTGTGAATTTCGTTTGCAGATTTATTTTTTTTCATGTCAAGCGTCTTGGTACTGATCTAGACCAAATCTGTATTGCTTCTCCTGAACAGTATTAGCGCACATGTATCACGCCTCGTTTAATGCTGCTGATTTTTTTCGTAAGATTTTAAATAATTTTCAATCTAATTGTAATTTTGCCCTGACAATAATAAGGTATTCTTCTTTATATGAAACATCATAGATGCCTACGAATTCCCATTCCATAGAATATTATTAAGTGTCTATGTGATATTGTAGAGCTGTAACCAAATAGCGCATTCATGCAATAATTCGACTTAAGCTGCAGTCCTTGCTTGTTGATAAGTTTTCAATAATTTACTTGGATTTTATTAATTTTGCGTTTGAGTTTTGGTAGATATTGTAAATCAACTATTAGTGAAAGAAAGTAAATTTGGGCACCCATGAAAAAAAATACCTTATTTGATCACTTCAAGTTTGTCGCATTACTCGGAATTTTCTATAACATGCGTTGGCCGTTGTAAATTCACATTGAGTATGTATATACGCTCTGTAGCAGCAAGCTAGTATGTTATCAAGGCGCGGAAATGCAATGCATGAAATAATGTAATTGTGCTGAGTACAGCGTGGGAGAAGATCTCCTTATGGGTCATTATCAGCACACCGTATAAGAATGCGATTCGTAAATTCATCAGTAAATCAATTGTAAACAAATATTACATGTATCTCGACTACACTGGAAGAAATTCTTAAGTTTGGGAAAACATCATAGTCATTAACTAATAATAAGAGTCTCCCCAAGAAAACATTTAACTATAAAGAACTGAACTTCAATGGCATAATACTTGCCCCTCACTTTTTAATTCATGCTCCCAGACAATAATTTTGTTCAACCTTCAAATAAGCCCCATTAGGAATGATGGCCGAATCATAAGCCGTATTTTCTTATATGTACTGACTACTATAACACCATCCCTACCAAGGTTGGCGGGGTTGGTAGTTGCACGCGGTGGTGCTGGTTAGTGCATGGTTACTAGCCCTACCTCGGTGGCAGGGCAGACAGAGAACCCAAAAGCGATGATATTCGCAAACATTTGGCGTCCTCTGCCTATTGCCAAAAATATTTATTCAAGAATAGCGAAACAGTTTCATAGTTCTACAATATCCATAATAGGCATTATAAATTTATTTAACCCCTCTGGATTACTGTAATGACATTGACGCATTTTAAAATTTTGCGATGAATTTCATTACAAATAGATGCCTGTATTGAGAATGTAAATTAACATATACAAAAAGATACAAATAAATACCAGATAGTTCTCGAGAAGTAAGCTATCGGCCTAATACTTTTCAATGCGGATCCATGCACATAAATCAAAACGAACCATGTTTTTGTGTGAAGAGTGATATTTAACTTTAAGATGGCCGCCCTAATATAGACGTCGCGGCACAGGGCCTGCAGAGTATGGCGGGAGGCTGCACAGCGTACGGCGGCGCCCCGTACCAAGACCCCTGCGGGTATCCCAACCACGGCCCCACCACCGCCGCGCACGTCTTCCCTGCCATGAGTGTCAACGTCTCCATGAACATGACGATGGGCGTCTCGAACGTCAACATGCAGGGCTACGCACCCGAGCCTCCCCTGCAACATCAGGTATGGGCGTCTCGAACGTCAACATGCAGGGCTACGCCTGTCTCTTATNGTTTGTCTCTACACTTGAGGTTGTCTCTACACTTGAGGTTGTCTCTACACTTGAGGTTTGTCTCTTCACTAGTCAAATCATCGACTGCTGCAGCCATGAGAGGAAAATAGTGCATGATTTTTGTAATCAGAATTTGTTTTTATGATCATAGCACATGCATCTATCACTGACATCCATTGTACATGACTACTGTATTTCCTGTCCGATTAGGAAGGTACATTAAAAGCCATGCATTGCTACTATTTCGCAAAACTATTGACAATTAGGACTACTTAAAAGAGGTCAGCGCTCTTATCTATGAATTCTATGAAATTCAGCTGTAATGTCTTCTTGTATCAATGTTACTGCTTTCACAATCTAACACCATCCTCAAATAATGCATTTGTTAATTGTTATACATGCATTTGTTAAGTGTAATAATGCATTTGTTGAGTGTATACAAATACTAAAATATATTTACACTTATAGTTTCTCATATAAGCTAATCAGTTGCATTCGATGTTTTTAATTAGAATTAGAGTACAAAATTCAGTATCGGCCTGACCAGAGATGGATTTTTAATGCAAGTAATGGTGAGCTATGTTCATGATCTTCATTTAATAGAAGATATACAATACCGGGAAAGTAATCCATTTCACACATTCATTGCTTCATATTCTAACATCATGAGCACAAGGAGTTAATCGTAAATATGCTATTTAACGTCATGACGACTAATTTGTGTGCTTGACGCGCTACTAAAGAACGAATTCCCGCGCAGTGGAACAGCAGCTGCCAACAAGGGGGCGCAGGAGTAGGCGTGCCGTCCGTGATGGGGCCAGCGTACCCTGCAGCAGGGGGCCCTCAGGGCCTCATCAGCCCTCTGCCTGTCGGCTACAGGTGAACAGAAACAGTTTATGTTTTTTGTTGATAATTAATATTTCTCGCAACTTGAATCGATACCACCGGACGCAGTCGCACAGCTGCAGATTTCCAACGTTCACAAGTATTTTACCGTGCATCCCCTGTATTTTTCCTATAATAAATGTATTCCTGTCATTTCGCCTTTACTTTGTAATGACTCCTGTGTCCCTTTTCAAAACGGTCTCATGCATCTCGTCATGACTGCTCCATGTATCTTGTCATGACTGCTCCATGTATCTTGTCATGACTGCTCCATGTATCTTGTCATGACTGCTCCATGTATCTTGTCATGACTGCCTCATGTATCTTGTCATGACTGCTCCATGTATCTTGTCATGACTGCCTTATGTATCTTGTCATGACTGCCTTATGTATCTTGCCATGACTGCTCCATGTATCTTGCCATGACTGCTCCATGTATGCTCTGGAGCTCAGTTCATGTAGTCACGGTTGGTCAAAAGGTAAGATTTTTAAGCAATGTTATGGAAGTATAATAAGACGTGGTTGACCAGAATTTTCAAGTAGCGGTATGGATGTTTTATATCACGTGTTTGGCAGGATTATTTTAGGAAAAAACAATCACGTTTGCATAAAAATTGAGTATAATCTGATTTTAATTATCCTGTCTGAATTTAAAAGCCCAAAATGCAATCGACAATCGTGAGTATAGAAGTTTTGTAGGCAAAATCAGGATTAATTAATACATAAGGAAGCGGTGGAAAAATTCTTTGACTTTATTTCCTAGTAATCAAGTTGACGATTTTTTTCACAATGATACGTAATAGTTCTGATGCTTCTGACAAAAAGTTTATTATCTGCTTGAACATTGCAGTCAAGTCTATGAAAACTGAGCAAAAGTAATCGTATTATTGATTTGTTGATGAAAGAAATTAAGAGTGGCGAGTAAAAGTGGCATTATTGTCATTTGTTTTATTCATGATCAACATTAAATGTTGGATGGAGGCAGTGACTTCACGCTTAAGATAGTTAAATATCAGGCTGAAGCTCCGTAGACTTTAGAGTAGTCGTAGATCCTATCTAGAGTGGCAAAACAACTATGTCTGTACTATGCGAAGTGGTACTCAGCAATCTCGGTGCAGCTTGTAGTTCCTCGTATCCAACTTAAGAGCGCAGTGCCCCATATACAATCTCCTAAAAAATATAACTCAGTACTCACTGCATTGAGCGACAGAGAGCGCATTTTCTCGTCGACGAAAACTTGAGGTCACGGAAAGACGGACAGACGGACAGACGGACGGACGGACATGGCGAGCACAATAGTGCATTTTTTCTATAAATGAGAAAATGCGCTAAAAATCAGCTTGTAAGATTTGATTTTATTCATATGGCAACTGATAAATTGCATCTGGCAGCAACTTACATGTAGGTATATATGTTATCTGGCAGCATTATAATAAATTAATTAAAATTAATTAGGTAAATTAAAAATTAATTAAGTTCAATATATAATTTTGCAATCTGCGCACATTCCAACAATAATTGTAACAAATAAAAAATGAAGAAAATTTTTAATTTGAAATTTAAGAACACATTTTTCACCAGTCTTACTATAAAACCGAAACGTGGAACCTGGCATTCACATTACCTACATTTTTCTTGCTCTGTGATCTTCACGATGCATTTCGTCACAAAATTCCTAAACAATCTCCCCTGACGCTGGTATCGCAGCTAAACCTATAGGTAAACATTTGTGGTAACATTTTTGGTTACTTGGCTGCTTCTTTTTCCGTGAAACACTGAGGATAAATGAAGTTAAGAGTTATCTTCTACAGCTCCCCGTGCAACCAGCCGTACGGTGTGACACCGTACTCATGGGCCAGCGACCCTCACTGCTTCGGTCCCTTCGAGCGAGATCCTTGTCTGAAGTCCCCCAGCCTGCGCCAACGGCCATCCACTCCCCCAGGGGGATACTTCAACCCTATTCACCCTGGAAGCGTCCCCTCCCCCGGCCTCGGGTGTCTCAGAAGGCGGCCCTGTTCTGGTCCTCCTCAGGTGGACATGACTAAGTCATTTATTGGGGACGCGGGTGGCCTCAAGACGAACTTGTGTCGCATTTGTGGCAAGACCTACGCCAGACCGTCCACCCTCAAGACGCACCTCCGCACCCACAGCGGCGAGAAGCCTTACAGGTCTCGCCCCAGACACTTATATGCGTTTGCTCCACTTGTACTTGGTATCTATGATGATCAACATGAAGCGGTTCTTGCAACGAGAATATAATGGTCATATATATGTCAGAGCCTATACTTCACGCAGCGTATAATTTGAAAATATTTCAACTAATGAGACCGACATTGTATGTAATATGTAATGATGTACATTTACTAAACTAACTATAAATTATTTATTTATTTTTTCATTCTGCTGGTGTACTCGTCCTTTTTTCTTGCTCTCGTCATAGATATAATTTTTAAATATTTTATTTCAATGGAGGAGAAGTAATCATGATTGCTACACATGCACTACTTAATATATCATTAATATCTGCTGCTCAGGTGCGACCAGTGCAACAAGTCGTTCAGTCAGGCGGCCAACCTGACGGCACACGTGCGCACGCACAGCGGCGAGAAGCCCTTCCGCTGCCCCATCTGCGAACGCCGCTTCTCGCAGAGCTCGTCCGTGACCACGCACATGCGCACGCACTCCGGCGACCGCCCCTACAGGTACTACAGAATGTGGCGTAGCGCACACATGCGCACGCACTCCGGCGACCGCCCCTACAGGTACTACAGAGTGTGGCGTAGCGCGCACATGCGCACGCACTCCGGCGACCGCCCCTACAGGTACTACAGAGTGTGGCGTAGCGCGCACATGCGTACGCACTCCGGCGACCGCCCCTACAGGTACTACAGAGTTTGGCGTAGCGCGCACATGCGCACGCACTCTGGCGACCGCCCCTACAGGTACGGCCGAATGTGGCGTAGCATGCACATACGCACGCAATTCGGCGACCGCCCTACAGGTACGGCCGAGAGTGGAATAACACTGCATCACAGGTTCCAGTAAGGGCGGCACGCCATAAAATGGTTGAAATGACCCTCAGGTCAACTCACTCCATTTGGACACTGAACGACATAATTTTGTCACGTTCTTCTTGCCTTAGCGACCAAATAAACTTAACTGAGAGGATCGGAATTCTATTCTAGAAGTACTCACAGATATTTTTATCATATTCATCACAAATATTTTCATTGTTATCTAAATTTCGGTCAGAATTATTTTTGGATCACGCTATCGAATCCGGTCGTTCCATCACCGCTTCACTCATTCTCAATTAATAAAGTAAAGTGTACTATCTTCGTAATAACTATGCATTATAATGGTTCATATCGACAGGTGCCGGATGTGCAAGAAGGCTTTCAGCGACTCCTCGACGCTGACCAAGCACCTTCGTATCCACTCTGGGGAGAAGCCATACCAGTGCAAGCTGTGTCTGCTGCGCTTCAGCCAGTCTGGCAACCTCAACCGACACATGAGAGTTCACACGCAAACTTCTTGAGACCAACTAATCCATTTCTATAGCACGTGAACAGTCATTCTTCCAAACAATCTGCTTTTTTAAAACATTAGAAAATTGCTTCCGAGACGTGAACCGAGCATTTATTTCTTGCAATATTGTTTTATACTTTTCACTTAAATTAAGTTTATGCTTTTCACCGATTACGCGTGAAATGCACAAATCTCATCATAAAATTAAGGCTTTACACTTTTCGTGCTCATTTTTTAAGTTTTGGTTTAACCCTATGAGTTTTACGGACTAAGCCTTATACTCGCAGGGAAAAAATATTTCATCGAAACATTTTTTATCGATACATCTTTTCCAAACATAACGATCCTGTAATTCAGCATCGAAATTCATAACGATCACAGTTTAAAATTTACTCTATTGTGTGAATAATTACAGGAAGCAAATTTTAGGTAGATTAGGATAAGCTAACAGTGACATGACGTAGAGATTTGTTCTAATACCATACTTGCGATATATATTTATTAACGGAACCTAGCTAAAACATTTTTGTTTTGTCTCGTTGTCTTGTGAGCTAAACTCATATGAAGACGCTATTAGATCTCTTCCATTTGGCTATTCGTTGTCCTGAGCCCCGTTTCCTTTGAGTTTAGTTCAACTGTGGCACGAGACTAAGTAAATTGCGAATAATAATCAAAAGGAGCCGACTCTTGAAGTTGTTGCTGGATACGAGATAATATAGGCTGAAAACCTACACGAAATGTTGCAAATTTCAGCATCAGTCGATGAAGCAAAAAATTTTACACTTAATATTCTTTCAGATGCCGACGCACACTCTAATGTTACGCTCGCTCAACACGCTATTTAGAGAAGTACTCCACAATCAATGCGCAAATATTGAGACCTCTGGGCACATGCAGCGCCGCACACATTCGATCACTGATCCCGTGGCCAACTGAGTACGATGACCGACCGTAACTAGGACGCTTTGATATAAATTCATAGTAAAATAATTATAGCTCTTCAAATGAACCCCACATCAGCATTATTAAAGGGAATCAATTCCTTGCTGCTAGAGTGCGACATATTGAGTATAACTGTCACTCACTGGCATCACAATTTAGTTCCTATGTACAGTTCGTCATTTCTTTTTCTGCATCTCTTCAATTCTTAACGCATGACCCACCTTACAGTTTATTCAACATTCCAGCCAAGGAGTATCAATAGCTTATTTAACATTTCGCCTTTGAATGTCAACAGCTTCTCAACATTCCAGCCATGGAATATGGACAGTTGATTGAACATTTCAGCCATGATATATCAACAGCTTATTTGACATCCCAGCCATGGAATCATAACAGCTTAGATAACACTTCGCCATTGAATGTCAACAGCTTCTCATCATTCCAGCCGTGAAATATCGACAGTTGATTGAACATTTCAGCCATGGAACATAAACAGCTTATTTAACATACGACTTTTCTGTTGAGGACCTTTATTAAGACATAACAAAATGTTACCTGCTACGTTTGGGGTAAACGTTGGCTTCCATTATTATTTCTAGCCACGTTTTATGTTATATTTTTTATGGCTTCCTAATTATTGTTTGTGTATAGACATCAATTACAGTGGGTCTAATCAGTCACGTCAGCATGGCTAAGTACCCCATTGAAGGTTCTAGCACAACAAGCCCTAGCTGAGCTCAGTAGAATAGGAGAACTCGTATGAGGACTTCGCCACAGAAATTAAACTGTAAATAATTGTATTGTAAATAAGTGTTTAATGGTTCGTACTTTTGTGTATAGTCGACGTTTAAATTTCATGTTATGACCAAGTCTACAATTAAACACAAAAATGATGAGCCTCACAAAATCTCATTGAGCCTCTTGTAATTTTATTTTCTTTGCGTCTGCAGAGAGAAATTTATTTCCAGGTTAGTTATCCCAGAGTTAACTTCCAATGGGATTGATATATAGGATCGGTCCAGAGAACCAGGAATATAAGAAAAACTTTAAAATTTATTAGGACTTTTCAATTTTGTCTTTCTTTTTAGCGCATTTTCTCATTTATGGAAAAAATGCACTATTGTGCTCGCCATGTCCGTCCGTCCGTCTGTCTGTCTGTCTGTCTGTCCGTCTGTCTGTCTATCCGTCTGTCCGTGACCTCATGTTTTCGTCGACGAGAAAATACGCTCTTTGTCACTCACCGCAGTGAGTATACTGAGTTATATTTTTTCTAACTACTCCTAACAGTTTGCCGTGCAGTCTTTTCAGGACATGTTGGCACAAGCCCTCAGAAGCGCCGTAACTTAAGATCATTCATCACCGACAGTCATTTGAAATGAGAGTTAGGCACGACCATGCAACAAAAACACAGTTCTGGACGAGCTCGTAACAACCGCCGCAGTAAAGCTAGATAGACGGTAGAGGTAAAAAATATAACTCAGTACTCACTGCAGTGAGTGACGGAGAGCGCATTTTCTCGTCGACGAAAACTTGAGGTCACGGACAGACGGACGGATGGACATGGCGAGCACAATTGTGCATTTTTTCCATAAATGAGAAAATGCGCTAAAAATGGTTAAAAAGTAGGTAAAGCTAAGTACTCAGCTCTGTGCACTCGCAGGGAGCCGTTATATTTGAAAACTCTACGTGTGATATTTGAATGAATTAAATTTTGTTGTATGAAACTGTTTAAGAGCATGGCATTTATGTATATAATTACCTTCAAATCTGCGATACACGACTGAACCCTGTATCGTCCACTGTAGCATTCAATTTTCAGGTCTTAAAAAGAATTTTTGAATTTATCAATACTTTGCATGGTATATTCGTTTCCATCCAGCTATTTACATATTGGTACTTATGCAAAGTTTTAAAGGTTATTGGATTTGGGATCAATTTGATATCGACGAGGCCCAAGGAATAGGTAATCAGGAGGTTGACGCGGGGTAAATTTTACAATTTGATTAGGTCGTTATAGGAGGAGAACGCTAGAGGTCATAGACTGGCCAGCAAAAGTCTATCCAAGAAAGGCAAACCGACCAAAATACAAAAAGGAAAATGTCGCAAATGTTCTTCATATTTAACGGAACAGAGACCTGAGAACAAGGTTTACAAGCTGATACACAAATTAAACTTAAAATCAACTTTAATGTCCACAATATTAAAAATTAAGCTGAGTAATAAATGTGGGGCTCGCTGCCTTTGAAATTCAATTCTCACATAATTCAATTATTGTTCAGTTCCTCTCATAACATCACTAAATATTTACTGATAACCTACTCTTTCCAATCAGGTAGTTATTGAGGTTGAACAGCAGGCAGTGCTTTGCCTAAGACCAAGTTAGTTCCAAAAAACCCCTTCACGTAACTGGTTAATAACATACTCCACAAACAAGAAAATTAAATTATATAAAGTGACAGAGTTTTACGATCAATGAGTTTGTGGTTTTAATTTATTTTATTTAATAAAAATTAAATAAAATTTCAGCTATTTAATAAAGTTTACTCTGACCTCCCAGATATGCCAATGCTATCAATTTGTGATCCAATGACTGACTCTTCCTTCATATGATTTCACTGAACAGGGTAGGCCAAGGTAAGAGAGTTCTTTTTGCAAAACTAGTTCTAGGCTAAGGTTGGTGGGAACATACAATACTGAATTTTAGATAGGTACAAAAACAGAAATTATTACACTAAAATAAATGCTTACACAATTATTAAACTAAACACTCATACAGCTGATTATTTTAAGTTTAATTAAGTATTTTATCGGAGCACAAGAGAAGGAACGTTTATAAAGAAGAAAGAAAGATATAAGAAATCCGGTGCCTGCCGTGGGCTGTTTGCCAGATTGATTATTTGGAATTATCGCTGCACGTGCCAGAATTATCGTGGATTACAGAATATTATATTTGTTATTACAAGAGCAGAATATTTATATGTTATTACAAGACCGTAGATAATTCCGGCATTAAAATATATAAAAATACAGTTTTCTTCTAGTAATCTCGTGAATCACTAGGTTTTATACCTGTCTGGTTGATTTTTTTTTTATGAATTCATGAACAGTCTTTAGGGATATTTACTCAATCAGGTAATATCCGTTATTCTTATGAAACAATTTGTTCTACAATTTATATCTGTCATCGAAGTAAATAACTGACTTGACTTTCCAGGGTAAGCCGCTTAAAGGCTCAAATATCTGGCAAAGGTCAACAGATCACTGGGTATGTGGATCCATGGTTGAACTATAACTACTAGTTCAACCATGATGTGGATCAACGGGACGTCTCGGACAAATTTGCGGCCGGACCCGCGGCCGGTCTCGCGGCCGCCGGACTCCAAACAGAGAAAAACCTAGCCAATCAACGAAAACCTCGCAGGTTAGGTCCAGTTAGGAACAGGTTCTATTAAAAAAAAACACAAAAAAACTATAAAACACTAAGAAAACCTTTCCGGCCGCGAGACCGTGTCCGAGACCTGATCACGGGTGATCAAACAGAAGCCGGGCTACTTAGAGTATTGCTTCCTCTTTTAAGTGAACAAGCGGCGATGAGAATCTTGACTTTTTTGTTATTATTATAATTATTGTATTATTATTATTTTTAACATCGTTGCTCACACTCAACTGGGAATACGAAATCTTTACGCCATCGGATGTTGAGTACCTACCTAGTGAGCGGTAATAGTTTCTGGCGGACGGATGTTAATGATTTTTTCGATACGAATGATTCGGTGGTTATTATTTACCTGGTAGGAGGATATAATTAGGTTCTAGTATTTAATATATAACATACAGGAAGTTCCTGTTTCAAACACATATGCAAACCAAATCAAATTATGTGCTTATTAAACACCATATGCACATGATCTCTAGAGGAAAGACGTTTGTTTCGAAGCAAATTCACAACGTTCGGTTGATTTTGCCTATAAAATCAAATACATCGGTCCAACTAATCAAGGGAAATGCATATGTATTTTGCTACAATTGAAGTTTAACATCATATTTATACCTAATTTTAAACATCTAACTATCCTGACAGGATATTTTTGAGTTTGCTGTTATCCTCGCTTGATACGAGAATCGGGATTATTAGCTTACAATCGGGAAATTAGCTTATTTTTGGAACAACGTAATTCTGCTCAAACAGATTTTTATTTTGTTAATTTTCTGCCAACCCTCTTCTTCTCTGTTATGCAATGCATGATGAAATTACCATTTTTAATAAAATTTCGGATGGAATTAATATTCCGCTACGAGAGATATAATTTATGAAGGTTTGACTGAAGACCACAAAATCATACCTGCTGATTACAAGATCTTAGTAGTATATGTTGGTTACATTTATTACATTTGGTGTTGTTGCGTCTGTTTTTGTTGGATGTGTTAGAACTTTGAAAAAGTTTTCTACGTGATTTTTGGGCTTAAAATTTGAAGTGGTTTCCTATGTTATACGTATTGTTATGGTTATACATATTGTGATTATTAAATGAAACATAAATTGATAATAAGTTTGATACATTCGAAACGTGGTTAAAGTATTAGAAATCTTACGGCAACTTGACTTTTGATCTACCAACAACAACAGAAATATTTTTTGAATTTTTATTTAAGATGAAGATTATAGATTAAACACATTAATTGGTCTTCCATCAAACATGTCTGAATAAACAAATTAGGCAATGCTATTTCGATAGGTGTAATGCAAATGCGTTGGAATAATATAGGAAGGCTTCAAACACAATAACAAAAGCTGACTAAAAACTGATAACTAAAACATAGATCCTAAATTATTTAAGATCGGAAAAGTTAAAAACTGAACGATCTAAAAGCGAGCAAATTGTCTGTGCAAAATCATCAACGATGTTTTATTTGAATGAGTTCAGCAGTTTGGGTTTGGTGGTATTTATTGGTCGCCGAAACTTGCCAGAAACCGGCCGTGAAATGTCTGATGGATATATTACCTGCAGACATGTTATCACAGTTACTTACGTGAAAATCTAACTCAATTTGATGTTTGACAAAAGTTATTAAATTTAATCGTTGAACATGGCTTTTATCTAACATGCGCTCCAACACTATCGCAGGAACACGTGTTTAATAGTATTCAGTAGCGTGATTATATTTCTCTGTTACTTCGGTGATACGAACTATATTATAGGATCCAGGATTTGGCGCCAAGTTTGTGAACGCCGTCTAACTCGTAACCTCGCTCTGCCCTGCCCATTCTTCAAAAGTGCGTTACTGTACGTAGCGGTTCTCTGTCACCTGTTAGCTCACCACATGTCCACATCGAGATCTTATATTTATATTCTTCGAAATTCTTGAGTTCAATTAGGAGCAATTATGTCTGGCAGAGGAAAAGGAGGTAAATTATAATGCTCATATTAATTGTATTTCATAATGTGTCTGGAAAATAACTTTGGATTTCTTCGCCTTTAGGCTTTAGTGTAGCTAATCATGTGGTGTTCTGTCATGTTTAATGATCCCATTCCTATATAGGCTAGTATATTCTGTATATGTAATATAAACTATTTCAACTAGTGGTTCAATAAATTAACCCCAATTAGAAGTATATTAATAATTAGTGATGCAAGACGTAGGTACTTTGCAGTATTGCTGTTATTTGCTGATGCTGAATAAAAATTTACAAGCAGTACCTATTATAGGCTATTATCATTATGATATACTACCTAGCTAGCTAAGCTAGGCCTACTATTAATTCAATAGCACTTGGCGGTTATATTGTGCCAGTTGTGGGCTTGTGGCTTTGCTATAATGCTATTTTCATTATTGAAGAATCAAAATTATAGGTAGGTAGGCTAGCTAGGCTACCTACCTTAAGGCTTATAAGATTTCAAACACATTTAAACAATGCAATTTTTGTGTTGCAACCAAATACCTACTTTAACCCTTTACTACTAAATTAGACTTTCAAGTTGCCTTTTAAAAAAACAATGGTTTTCTAAGAATTTCATGTTTTCTTTAATTTTTAAAAAAATTCACATAAACATAAAAGTCCTAGATTTATTTTTTACATATGTGTACCAAGTTTCAAAGTTATCTGTCTGTAAATAACTGAAATAAAATTTCCAATTTGCAATGCAAATTTCCAATTTCTTGTAGAAATTTTATTTTGGTTATTTACACTTTGAAACTTGGTACTGATGGTATACATATGAAAAAAAAATCTAGGATAAATGCGGTATATTCCAACACATTAAGGACGCATCAAGAAATGAAAAACTATAAATAAATAACTGTATGCGTTACTCGAGTTCTGTTTGCTTTATGTTACTCTCAAAACACCGCACTATGCGTCAGCAACAACAAAACATCACAAAATGTTGCCATATTTATTTAAAAGCCTTTAGAATACAAACCTACCAAATCCCTATATTCCGTCACTGTGTGTGGCTATATTTGGCATGTGGTGAGGCTATTCTGTCTGCGCTTCAAATTCTACTGATACGTAATGCGGCATGCCGTCATCCACGTGTTCGAATTCCGTTTGCTGTGTGAGCTGCATTGGAATACAACGTGGCTTTGAATTAAAACACTAATGAATATTGAACACTACTTAATTACGCTTTTAATTAACAACTATTAAGCTTTTAATTAAGCAAATTTTAATTTTTGTACACAGCTTGGAATGATCTGTGTGACGTGTGTGTCCAATTCAAGTCTAGTATGGAATATATCTACTTAGCGAGCCGCGACTGAATTTTTTGAGCCGTGGTTTTATGGATTTGCCAGCCGTGATTCCATTTCTACGAGCCGTGATTCTAGACGTCACCATTTCAACCATCAACGAACGCATGGAACTAAAACAAAGCTTAATATAAAGGAAAAACTAGAGAGGTGACGGAATTACCCACGATGTTGGAATATACCGCGTTTACCCCAAGACTTTTTTGTTCATGTGAATTTTTTGAAAAAATGAAAGAAAACATGAAATTCTTAGAAAACAGCTGAAAAAAAGGTACTGTAGAAATATATCTATGATTAATGGGTGGTTTTTCCAATCATCTGATAGGTAACTGGTGCAGAGTGGAATTCTATCAAGCGAGGTACTTTTGCCAGTCTGCCTTGAGCCGTCTGCCGTTGTTCTGGCTGCGTGGCACATTCTAATCTCTCACTAGTCACTATCGGCAGTAGCAGACGATTTTAAATTTGTATTTAAGGTTGTCAGAATTATTAGTGTCTTTTTGCATTATGAAGTGATCAAGATCTTTGTTTTCCTCATGGAATGGATCTTTTCTAAATGCTCTTTCATTTTAGCTAGTTTCATAGCATCATTGCTTTGTTTTTTTTTCACACACCAAATGCATGAGCCCTGTGAGTAGTGGTAGGTACTAAACCAAATTTCAAATACAGAGTGTAAACTTAACTTTTTTCTTAGCAATTACAAGAATTTGAAAGAAATATTTATGCAAAATGCAGTACAAGTTTTAAACAATACCATCAACCAGGGCTACTCAGGGCGGGCGGGGTAACTCGGGACAGTACTCCGACTAGAGATGCAAAAAAAAACGTTTTTTTTTTTTTTCAGAGTGTTTTTTTAGTAAAAAAACATTTTTTTATGTGTTTTTTTTTTTTTTGTTTTTTTATTGTTTTTTTCTTTCGTGTATTTATTTGGGATCAATATATCTATACCCTTAATATACATTGAAATGATGTGTTTTTAAATCTTATTTATAATTTGCATTTATTTATGTTTTTCTAAAAAAAAACAATAAAAAACATGTTTTTTTAGGCTGATGTTTTTTATTAAAAAAACTTGTTTTTTATTAAAAAAAACATGAGTGTTTTTTTTACGTCGCATCTCTAACTCCGACACAGCGTAAAACTGTTTTAGTAGCAAAACTAATTGGAATATTGCAAAACTAAATATAGTGGCGTAAATGTCAACATTTTTCCTATCTATGTAGCATACAGGAAGTTCAAAAATACTATATTTACTAGCTTTAACAAATTCCTGGATAAAATGGTAAAAGCAATATTTTGAAAAGCTACTTCTGTTAAGGTCTGTAGTAAAAAAAATATTCACCGTATTAAAAAATTTTACTTGCATAAAAGTTGCACACAGGTGTCGGCTTGAAAACGTAATCGACAGATTTTTCCTATCTCATTCCAAAAAATGGCGGTCATTTCCGAACAACGGGGCTACTCGGGACACCCCCAAAATGCATTTACAGTAGAACCTCAGTTAGCAAAGGCTCCAGTTAAGAAAAAAATTGATTAAAAACAAAGAATATTGATTACATTCACCTTGCTCAGTGAAAAGAATTTCACTTGTCAAAAAATTAGTGCATCATCAGTCATCACAAAATTGTGCATAGAATCTCGTATGTAGAATTGTGCACCAGGCATCATAGAATGAAAAGTAATTGACCTAAACTAAGATATATTTCTCCAAAACATATGATGGTTGTCACTAAAAAATTCCTTTCTGCTTCAGGTATGTTATTCATGATCTTTTATTTATAGTAAATTCACTCAACCCAATTAAAATTGTGTGAAATTACAAGCTGTCCTGTAAGCTTACAGATACAGAAAAAATGCTGTAAGGCTGCTGATATGGAGCTTGCAGTGGACAAGGTTGTTGTAAATGCTCAATGGCATGTTCATGGATACGGTAATATTGCATCAATAATACGGTAATTAATTGTATGGTAATATCATATCAATGAAGGAAAAACAAGTAAAAATCACAGAAAATGTCATTTATTCTACCCCTACATCATCTACAATGAAAGAGGACTTCAGAGTACAGTTAGTAATGGATGAGTACACTCTGCATGCTTCAAATGTTTTAAAATGAAGTTTTATTCCAAGTGTCCCGAGTAGCCCTGTTCTACGGGGCTACTCAGGACACTCTTTTTTTGCTTCTGGCACCTTATGAATAGCATATGGAATTTTTTTGGAGAAGTCATGTGATAGCCCTTGCAAAGAGCTTTGAAATGAGCCTAGAGCCTAAACTTGTTTACGAAATGTTTCATTGTAAGAAGTTATGAATGAAGAACATTCGAAATTATCCCGAGTAGCCCCGGTTGACGGTAATGCAACCAGCAAAGACTAGTGCAGATTTAATGAAAAATGGAAGATGCAAGCAATTAAGAGCAAATGAATTTGTAAGCCCTTACAATGGAGACTGAGACAATTTTTAATTAATTAAAAGCTTTTTAAGATTCATTCATAAAGGGTATAATAAAATTGTTAACTTCACAAAAAATTTTATTTACATTTTGTACTGAAATTATCCATTTTTTTGTTGAAGATTGAAATTTGATTAAATTTCTAATTTGCCCATCAAAAATATATCCAAAGTTTTTCAAAATCAATTCCATTGATAAACCCTTTTAGAAGTGTATCAATTAATTGATCCTAAGTTCTGTCTTTACCCTCAGAGGTGAGAGGTCTGATATTAGCCATTAAATCAATGGTTGTAATTATCACTTGTATGATTGTTATATGTATAGTAAAACCTCACATATTATATATGGAAAAGTTTATGTTGTTGCATAATATTTTTTGTACAATATTTTTGTTTATTCTATTATATATAGTTATGAAAGTGTATGAAAATTTTATTTTCATAAATATATTATGTTATGGGCCATGATGATGCAACATATTCTGCTTTTTTTTACTTACCAAGCTCAGCAAAATTTTCCTGCTTTCCAGTTATGTGTATCTGGTGTGTGTATGAAGTATGGGCATCCAACTTGCTTCCATGAAGAGATCGGAGTGCATATGAAGCAGGAGACGATATCCTCCTGCTGGTGATTTAACAAACCTTGCCCTGAATGAATGTTGGTGTAAATGTGTAGGAAGTGCTAGGGGTCTGCAGTGGTACCATCAACACAAGATAGGCTTTTAGGGTCTGGAAAGTTGGATGTTTTGTTGAGTTGTAATGATGAAATTTGGAGGATGTGTTGCTAATGAAACAGCTGTGGTTGTGCTCGGCCATGCTTGAGACGCTAGGGCTGTTTCATGCTGATGCCCTTTTTCTGACATTTTCCATGATTTATTGAGAATTAAAGAGTTTCATCCAAGAAAACCTTGCTTGCAAGTTGGATGTGAAAACTATATAAAATGATAGTTGGATTTTCTCCTTCAATTTTATTACCTGCATTGTTATTGTGTATGAAGGCTTGAAGCTCTGAAAGAATGTTTATTTGATTGCAGGCAAGACAAAGAGCAAAGCCAAGAGCAGGTCCAACCGCGCCGGTCTGCAGTTCCCAGTTGGGCGCATTCATCGGCTCCTGAAGAAGGGCAACTATGCTGACCGAGTGGGCGCAGGTGCCCCAGTGTACCTGGCTGCAGTCATGGAGTATCTTAGTGCTGAAATCCTTGAACTGGCTGGTCAGTAGAATCTTGTCTGTTTAGATTTGCTGCATTCTACAAATTACTGTCACTTAGTTGGTTTTTGAAGGCAATGACAGCAGGAGCCTTTTATATATGCCCACGGCAATATATTAACTTGCTGATTAAAAATGTTTGAAAGAGTTAACCTAGATGCGTGCCTTGACTACGAGATGATAGTTGCCATCAATGAAACACATAGCAATTATTTTGGCGTGCATATGATTCCCATTATCTTTTTCTGCATTTTATGTATTGACAACCGACATTCAGCATTTATGTCTTCTTGACTATTATCCTCTCAAGTTAGTGGTGGAAGGCAGATCTACTTCCTTTTATGATGATCGAGGGTTCTTTTCCAATTAGTCAGCCACAAAAAGTTGTGTAGGAAACCTTTCCCATGGTTGAATTCGCGTTTCTAAAAAGGAAATTGCATGTATTGGAGCTCGCATGTTCGAGGGTATAATTTGGTTTGAACTTATACAGGCAATGCGGCTCGGGATAACAAGAAGTCGCGCATCATCCCCCGTCATCTGCAGCTCGCCATCAGGAACGATGAGGAGCTCAACAAGCTCTTGTCTGGCGTCACCATTGCACAGGTAAGCCTTACTGTCAACTTGTCAAGGTGCTTCAGCGTACTGCGCAAGTACTCGTATAAATGGCGTCAGATGGCTTCAAGAAAAAAAATTAGTGTTACGAATTTTGCATCACAATTCAAACTATGGCGCCAGGTTTCTTAAAAAAGTAAAATGGCTGAAGTGATATACCTACATAGGTCTCCTAAGGATAAAATCCTGCCAGCTGGCACGCCTGACTAGAGTAAACGTTTTTGTTAGAGATAGAAACTGATAATGTGAAAACCTATCTAATGTAGTAATTGCAAAAAGGCAAAATTTGTAAAATGTCTTTCATTTAACCTGCTGTTATTTCCGTGGCCCAAAGTGTATTATATGTGGATTGTTGCAAAGGATGTCATCTCAATAACCTGATATGACGCAAAATATCATTTAAGGTACCTTATATATAAATATTTTTTTTCAGGGTGGTGTTCTGCCTAATATCCAAGCGGTGTTACTTCCTAAGAAGACGGAGACCAAATCCACAGTTGGCAAAGTAAAAAGTCAATCGCAAGAATACTAAGTGACAACGTTCGTGATTTTTGACGAGGTAAAATAGATTGTTAGGTTAAATGCTAGCGGGCATTGCGTTCAAATAAATGTTAGAATCCTTGAAGTTTCTATTGAACCTATATTTTTTCACGAAAAACTTCTGAAAGTATTTAGTTTGAAATTTACATATAAAAATAACAGCTTGCGACCAAGCTTGGTGTCCAACGCAGAATTGATAAGAAGTTTAGTCACGTTTATTATATATATTAAGGGCACTATCAGGAATACACAAGCTTCAAAAACTTCGAATTCGTCCTTGCCAGGCGCGACACAGTTTAACACTGTGCGCCCGTCACTTCAGACACCATAAACTCTCAGCTGCCAATCATGGCCGTCCACCAAGTGAATACTGTAATGCACACAATTTGTAACATCTAAATATCTGCTGGCTATGGGAACTACAGTATCCACCAGAAATAATCACAATTTCGTGGCTCTGTCAGCTAATCATTGACGGCTTTGAAAGCCGATTCCACCAATCGCAGACAAGAAATATTCCACAAAGTGCAGTTGAAACGGTACGTTTTGGAAGTATGGGACTGGAGCACTAATCCATCGCAAAAGCACGACCTGCCTGTAGATCAAATGACAAGCCCAGTGTACACCCAACCCTGTAGTAGGGTTATCGGTACACGGACGATATCTCTTGCTGTGGTAACTGAACTGGTCTGACATTTTGCCGCGGACAATACTACCCCCTGCTCGTTTTCTAATGACGATAACCCCCCGTACAACTAACAGTATTTATACCTTGAATCTTCAGAACACCATCTACGTTATAAGAGCACTAGGCCAGGAGCGGATGATATCCACTACAGGATGGTGGATCAGATGCACCTTACAGCGATTATTCACTAGCAATGACAGACAATAGCAATATTCAACAAAATGTAGCCTTCACGTTCATACGTAACACAATGGCGGACAGACAAGGTCTTCCTTAAACCCAGTAATCCCTCCTTAGGGTGCGTACACAGTGGAAGCAGGTTTGCCCGCGCGGGCAACCTGCTCCAACCTGCCACAAGAGTGAACATAGGATAATAATGTAAGTGTTCACAGTGAAAACCTGTACGAATAGGCTTCTGTATTCTATGGTTTCAGGCGCCAGCCTGAGCAGGTAACCAGCACGCTGGTAACCTGCTTTCACTGTGTGCGTACCCTTAGGAAGCATCCAGCTACCGACCTATAGCACTGACTACATATGTGGAAGATTCCGCAGAAAATACTAAAATAAAGACTTTTCTTAACACCTAGAAGTGCGAATTTTTCATGTACAATACGGCTTCCCATCTCGTTAAGGCACAATAAAGGGACTCAGACTGTAGAACCACGTTGTTTATAGGAAAACTCACGATATGCGTTTTTCATTGGCAGGCGAAAGCTTTTCATACTACGTAGCGACACTTAATCCTACAAGCCTTCCAGAACAGTTGAAACCTTGCAAGCCTTCTACAACAGTTTAATCAGAAGCAATATGGCGAAATTCATCAAAGAATTTCTACATCGTTTTTTTTTACAGTGAAAGTGTGATATCCTTTCACCCTTGCAGAGGCAAAACCAACGAGCGCACAAGATATCGCGAAAAGCTGCACGCTCTTCTCGTAAGCAATAAACGATATTACCTCAGCTTCAAAATTGAAAGAACAATCGCCCCTATATGTGGATGTGGAAATATGTGTATATATGTGGAAAATACGGCCTCTCACAAACAATCAGAGGCCAACAACGCACGGATTCTTGTTTCCTAGCGAAAACAAAGACTTGTGAATCTCCAACACGGCCGCCACCCATCTGTCACTACTAAGACCAATTGCCCTAACTCTAGAAGTTAAATTCTTCGAAATGACGTTTCACTGTAAACTCACATGGAAACCTCACATGCAACTGTGAAAAGTAGATACCAAAAGAGAATGAGCCAGTTGAGATACGTGGCCAGGTTGAGGGGAGCTGACCGATTAACCCTGCTCCGCTTTTACTGAGCTAGAATAAGATCCAAGTTTAAACTACAGATGTATACTATACCATTAAGTCATAGGAGTAACCTCATCCCTATCGGTTCCAATCCATAACACAGCTATAAGGATATGAACCGGAGTCTTCAGAACATCACCTGTCATCAGGTTATAAGCTCGGTGCGGTGAACCGCATCTCTAACTACGTGGAGCACAACGTGTGCTCTAATTATTAGCCCGCCTCGAATAACTACTACAATCCCCAACATGGCGCAGCGTTTTGGCCAGTGATCAAGCAAATTTACTCAGTAGACTGAATAGACTAAAGACTAGACTTCTATGTGAAGACTATAGATGCCACACATACGAGTGGTACCTGTTAACCTCAACGGGACGCCGACGTCGCAAGTAGCCATTGATTTTTTTTTTCAACCAAAATCAAGTTCAAAGTCGCGACTACTAACACAACATCCCCACCAGAAATGTAGAAATTGTCAGCAACTCGCCACCATCGCTCGAGCGGACCAGATCACAAGTCTGTCAGCACCTGAGGACTACGGCACCAAACAACTGCAAGCTACACCACCGGCGTGAAATAGATCACTTCCGCAATCGCTAGAAGTCCACTACGTACTTCTAATATCCAATCACCAGTTCTGCAATAAGCAAGCAGAATAAATGCTTTTAAAACGCAATTTGACCTACTATACAATGGCAAGTACTTTGTTCTATTGCACTCAGTCAAACAAAAATCAAATAAATCTACATATACTTGAAACGTTTGTAACGGCAAATAATTTACTTTGAAAAACTGCACACCACTAAGAACAAATGAAAGCAAGTTGTTGGAAAGCAAATCTGTAACGACACTTCTTGATGCTACGGCTTCACAACTGAAAGATACATTACAACTTAGCGATTATAGATCGGGAATTAATCATAGAATAAACTGGCCAGTGGATATCTTATGACAAAAGCAAGTGCTGAGCCACAGGCCTGCAGAGCTAGTAACGTCCAGACTAGAGTTCGCTCGTGCATCGGGCCGCTCCACACCAGCACTAGGTTGATCAGGGTCAGGTTGTTGACGGTGATGGTGGTCTCACCGTCGTGCTTGGCGTCTTTCTCTGTAACTTCGGCCGCCATCAGTCGCAGGGCAGACAGTAGGCATATTGTTCTGTGAAGGATATACTTTCTTAGAGGCTTTTGATCCGCTGCCACACCAGTTATTGAGCGTTTCACTTGTTTGCATCAAAACGTATTTTTTTTTAACCAGCAGATAGAAATCTTGACGCTGGCCATTTTTTCTCGATTCAAGTTTGCATGTGCTATCTCTGAATAACAAAAATGTCGCATACAAAAGTAACTGATCAATAATGACAGTTTTAATCGTAGATGTTGATCGTAGTTTTGAAAAGATACTCGGATAATGTACCAATTCTGACTAAAAATTCGATTGGTAGTGATGGAATTATATTCAAAACAAAAAGGAGGACTATTTCGCGGAGTCCTAATGGCAGTCACTACATTAAATTAAACTGAATAGTCTTGAGAGGATGATTGTGCACACACCTGTACACGAGGGGATTAAGCGACTTCACTCGCACAGTTGTCCTGCTGTACTCCAGCTTGTCGAGCTCAGCGTTGTATCTGTGAACAAGCAATGAGTGTTCATAACAGGCAGTTGTTTATGCGTGAATAACATAAACAATATATAAGTCTACTAAACGTGGAAAATGCTAAACCCGCAGAGCAAATATTATGGCACTAGAAATGAAAAAATTTGGCCATTATTATAAGCTTAGTTTGCAATGAAAAGCTCCAAAAGACCTCGAGCAATGCATAAGTGATGCGTCGTAGCCACGCTTACTGCGGCAAGCGATGCCTGGGACATGGAATGACCCTGAAGAGTTGAGGCAAACTGTAGGCGAAGTTAACGAGCTGCGGGATGAAGAAGAGCATCACAGTCTTGCTGAAGTGGCCCAGGATCCCCACCACCGCGAACGTCATTCCTGCGAAATACGTGAACGTGTCGCCAACGAACGCTCGGGCGGGGTACCTGATCATTTAAACAAAATATATTACACTTTTGTATGCTTGAAGGCTGGTGCTATAAATATAGAGGGGCTATTGGCGTGCATATCGCCAATAGCTATCCAGTATGTCGGTATATTAACGAGGCTCAAAATATTTTTGCTTTGTGCAGTCGGCAAACGTAGCAAATTGGAGAAAATAAATATAGGAAAGAGATATTCATTTTGGTAAGTATATATTTAATATGTAAGTAAAAACCGTGTCTCCGTTTCAATTCTAGACGTAAGTTTTATGTGAGTTCTGTGTTATGCATTACTTGAACGAATCTTCCAGAAAATTACATCCCTCTAGTTCGAAAATTTACGACGTGATCGAGATTCTTAAATCTCCGGGATTAACTTTCTGTTGTGAGGGATAGGATTATCGATCACCTGACTGCTCACCATCTCATATCAGATTGTCAACATGGTTTTATTGCCGGCAGATCCTGCACCACTAACTTATTATCTACGTTGAACGATTGGACTCGCCTGAGGACAAGAATCGGCGACAGGTCACATCAGGCCTACACTTCAGAGCCGACATCACTATGTTATGTTATGTTTAAAAGGCAGGTGAAGATGCTAACCAATGATACGTTTCAGAATGTAGGTGTGTGTGTAGACCGGCGTTCGAAATATATAGGGGTTATTCGTGCGTGTATCCTCAATACCTATCTTGTCGGTACCTAGGACTGATTTGATATTTCTAATGGCGGAATAAGAAGGCATTACAAAACGGGGCAAGTGGATTTTTAAACAAATTTGAATTACTGTTTCAATCGATTGAATATTACTTTTAAAAACTATTTCCTCCGAGCTTCCAAAGGGAAAAAGAGAATTTCAAGTAAAATGCGGGTTTGAACGAGTCTTAGTTTAGATTAAATTGTTAGTAAGGAAATTATTAGCGGGATTCCCCTGGAAAACATCCAGTTTTAACCTGCTAGTACAAATTTTAACTACATGGATTTGATGACAATTGTTGCCTCGTGAGAGATTTCTTGCCAATAAATATTCATGACAAAATTAATTTGTATCGTGAATGAGAAGTGCTCATTTGAGCCATATTTATCAACCGGCAAAAAATACTGCAGTTTTAGCTCCTGGTGCAATGCATAGCAGGGGCCATACTTTCAAAATTCGCTAAGTGAACGTAAGTACTTACGCTCTAATTTCTTGTCTATGATTGGTGAATTTTGCTTGAAAGGCCGTCAATGATTGGCTAATGAATTTAAGATCTCTTAACTTTTTTAGAAAGTATAGGTCCAGATGAACAAGATAAACGTAGAGAATACACAGCAAATTTCTAGTTCGGTACAGCGGAAAATATCAGTCCAGTTACTCAAAAGGATATGATGAAATTATTCTATGCAGGGAGACAATGACAGCTCCCTTACTTGTTATGAAGGAAGAGCGCAAAGGAAGTGGCGATAAAAGGCATCAGAAGGCAGAGCGAGAGGTGATGAGCACTGCTGTGGAAGCCCTTAAGTTCCACTAAGTTGAACACTGCAATGCTTGTCGCCATAACGACGCTCTGCCCCACTTCCAGACCGTTGACGCCTGCGTAGATGTTGATGGCATTCGTCGAGAACACGGCCAGCAGCGACATGTACAGGTAGTACAGGACACCTGCAGTTAACAGGCTCCGTATCAATGGCAATAAAAACAAGTAAAAAAAGTCAGGCCCACAGCTGAATAGACCTAAAAGAAACTGAACCTCGCATATTCGCGTCTCGCAAAATTGTTTAACCCGCGTGTGCGGGACCATTTGGCAGTGTACTCACGTGCTACTTGCTAGACCAGCTTACATTGGTTGTTTTCGTAAAACATATAAACTAAAATTTCAGGGCATGCGGTCTTATTTAATCATTCAAATGCTAAGTTATAAGCCCATTAATGAGGTAGCAAGTATTATTTAATTTGTACAGCTCAAGTGAGGCACAATAATCCCACGATAAAGTTCAGAATTAACCGCAATATAACGTATCTCGGTATTATACTTGTCTATAATTGAAGATCTATCATAGAAAGATATGAAGATCTATCTTGTCTTGGGAGTTAACTAGGAAGTAAAATTACCTTAAGTAATTAAAAGGATAAATTTGATAGCTTCACACGAAACATATTAAATTCATGTTGAAGATTGGAACAAGGAAGCATATGGAAATTAGGTGTATGTGTGTGTGTGTGTGGTTCCAAATGAGAGGCAAAACAGAATGGCCAGAAAGATAAAGAAATAGAAAAACAAGGAAAAAATTAAACAGTCGCTATGCGCATAATCAGGTTCCAGGAAGATTTTTGAAATATCTTTAGGATATATAAGGGGATCCATAAGGGCTTTGGACGGTTTTCACGTGGGAGAGTGAATTTTGGAACCTACACTTCCGAGTACTACTATTATAAAAATATCATTATAGTTAGTAATTAGTAGGATGATTTGATGGATGAATGTGGTGATGAAATGATAATGATGCTGAAGATGTTAAGTTGCTTGTGAGTCATACTTTGTATCTGTCGCTACGTAAACGTATTGAAAGGATCCACTATCCAGCAACTGCACTCAAGCGCGTTCTTTTAAAAAATCAACACCCACGCGCAGATAGCACGTGGTGCGTGTAGGTGGTTATGGTGGTATGGGGTTGGTGGTTACGTGTACAGGGGTGGAGGTGGGAGGCCTAGTACGAGTGATTTTGCACCTAGGATGGGTATCATTTTAAAAATATTGGCGCTGGTTCTAATGAGACATTTATTTTCAAATAAATTCATCTCTTGGATAGCGTGTTGTGTTTGTTTTGCAGATAATTTGAGTGAGTATTGTACGACAGTTCCTTCTGTGATGTCGTCTGCAAATGCTATATAGTCTGTGTTGGGGAGTGATTGGGGATATAGAAGTTGTACAGAGTGGGTGAGACTCAAGCACCTTGTGGGGCACCAGAGTGCAGTTGGAGTGGGGACCTATGTATGTAACTGCCAATTCTGATGGATGCTGTTCTTGATTAGAGCGTCGGAAATTCTGACTTAAAATTATATTATATTTTATAAAACGCAGTCTGTGGGTGAATTAATTCGTAAAGTGAGTTATGAAAGTTAGAGACTTGGAGTAAAGTGTTGAGAAGGCTACAGGAATATGGGGTGGAACTGTGTAAAGCTTGTATAAGGTGCTGTTGTTCTCGAGACCGGGAGAGCGAGGGTTGTTTATAGTTTGAAACGGCGAGGGTATCAAAGGTGCTGACCTTGTGGAACTCACAACCGTCACGGCGTCACTTCGAGGGTATAGGCTTAACTGTGCGCGAGACTAGCGTATATAAGGACCTTAAAATTCGCGCCAAGGGTTGGTTCTACGAAAGTCACGGTCACGAGCACAGTCTGCAGCGGACTTTGCAAACGGCTGCGGCCGTGAGGCCAGCGGTTGGTCGTTTTCGAACATTGACGGTCGCGACTCGCGAGAAACCTAGACTTATCGAGGCAGCCAAGAGTCCGGTGAGCACGTCAAGAAAATCAACATCAACACTACGGCTGCGACAAAGCCGTGAGACAATGCGAGAGAGCCACGAGTTGTACAACGATTATAACGCACGTCATCAGAAGATCTAAGTTTCGAGCTCTACACCAAGAATTATCATCGGTACCGTCATCACTAGTACGGTCACTATTTCCATCAGAAGAAGCGGTACGGTCACAGTCATCTCGACCGCAGTACGACAACGGAGTTGGAGTATTTTCATCGACTATGAAGACGAGCACCACTATTCCGAAGTACGGTCATCATAAACTCTACGGTTATACCGGCCGCGAGACATCACTATAGCGCGGGAAATACGGCCAGGAAGAGAGACGCGCGGCAACAGCTGCAGTACCCGGGTACGGCCACTTGGAATACGGCTGCAACGCGCGGTGACAGCCGCGGTACGGTCGCTCAACATACGGCCGTACGGTCGTTTACAACAGTCGTACGGCTCAACGGAACTGCAATGTATCAACAATTTCTGGTAAAATTAGATGATTTGTATGATGTACACTGATAGGTTTTGGACTTTTGATTGTGACGGATTACATTTTTCAAGTACTAGAGATTTTTGTTAACGTAGGATGTGAACCTAAATTTTCCAATTTAATGTGAAATGTATCAGTGTTTCATTACAACCCTCTCTTAGTACTATTTGGCCGTAACCTTTCCAAAAAGAGAACCTTTTCATACGTGCCAATCAAGCCCACTCAGCGACCACCTGACAAAACGATAAGTAACGAATACCGGTATCTTGAACCTGAACGTAAAGTAAAATTGGTGGAGTAATCACTCCGAGCGTCCAAGCGTCCAACCTTAAAATATATGAGACGATATGAAACTACAACTACGTAAACTACCATTAGATATATATTTTTCAAATTTAATCATTCTTACTGTGAGGTAGCCTGACAATGTTTTGGTGGAAGACAGGTGTAGATCGAGTGGTATTTATTTTATTGAAGTCAGGGGTGCCATACATTGTCGAAGGGTTTTGTCACATTGTGGAGTACTGTGTCTGCGAGGAGTCCTTGTGCTAAAAGTACAGCAAGTGTTCCGTGAAATGAGGCTAATGCTGTTTGTGTCTCTCTGTGTTGCCTAAAACCGTGGAATCTACGGTAGTGTTTTGTATGTTGCAAATAACGAGATGCTTATGTAATTTGTAGCAAAGAATTTTGGGTAAGAGCTTTCCGTGTACAGTATGTCTAACAGTGAAATCGGTCTGTAGTTTTGGACTTGGCGTTTTGACGTGTTGGGTTTAGGGAGGAAGATCTTTATGGTGTGTTTCAGTAAGTCTCCAGCTTTTGGGAGGCTTGGGTGAGGAACGGTACCATCGTTTAGTATGCGTTGGGCGATTATTGTATCTGGTTATGATCTGACAAAGTGTTTTAATTCGATTTCCGATTTTAATTCATTTGCAGTGTGGCTTCATATGTCCGTGTCCAAATTGTCGTGCAAAAATAGCCAGTCTAGCTTTAAGGTTGGGCATGTGGAGGTAGGGAACCTAGTGCAAGTCAAATGGCTGTCAAATTAATTTTGTTAAGTGCTTCAGTTGCTACCATAGATTTCAGTTTATCAATTGCAGTGGAGTCATCTATCATGGCGTAGAGACCAGGAGCAGTGTCAGTGTCTGATTAGTGGAGCGTCAAGTTCTTTATAAAGAGTGTGGAAAAGTTTAGGTCGATCAGTCGGTAGTCAGGGATCATTTTCTTTTTAGTTAGTAGGGTTCTGAGCGGTCGTGTGGTGAGGGGTCGATGATTGGGTGCTGATGAAGGTGGGATGATAATGATGATAAACGAGATTTCGGAGGAGGTTTGTGTCCTTAGCCCACCAAGACGAGCTTATTCATCAGGCTTGGAGAGTGAGGTGGAGACATGAGAACGGAGGGAGGGGAGGGGAGAAGAAATCCAAGTATATGATAATGATGCAGCAGTATAGTGCAGAAAAATGCAGTGTACAGAAGAACTAAAAATAATAAGTCACAATTCCTTAGTGACATGCACTTCGTTCTGGAATGCTGCTAATGTGTGAGCACAAGTACGGGGAACACTAGAACCACTTCACTAGCCACAAAAGGCCATGGAGACTTTGATATTAACAAATTGATTATTGAAGCCAAACTGACCGATGTTGAGGCTGGGACCCAGTAAAGGCCGTAGCAGCAGAGGCACAACGACGGTCGTGGAGCCAAACTTGACGTAGTGAGTCATCAGCAGTGGCAACGATGCCAAGGTTGGCAGCACCAGTTTATACCTCATTACATACAGAAAACCAAATCACAACCCAGTTCAAATCATAAATTAAAAAATAGATAAAATGCAACCAAACACTTTGATTCAATGGTTTGTAAAAATCATGAAAATACACAGAAGAAATATCAAACAAATAATTTTATGTGCTGGCAGGCAAATCTCAAGAGTACATCAACAAAACTTCTATGTGAATATTATCAATAACACACTACATGGAAATTATTAATTATTTACCTCCATTTCAAGTTGAGCACGTCATCAGCAAAGCCTAAGAGGAGCATGCAGCAGATGCACAGCAGTGCAGTCAGTAGCTGCTCAAAAACCATGTGAGGAAAGTTCTTCTCACTGGCGAGAACATGTCTGCTGAACTGAATTCCAGTGAACAGAAACATGACCTGCACAAGATGAACAATGTTTAACCATGGGTTTGGCTTTAAAACCCCCGAAAAACCCTTATTCTGTGGTTTTTTAATACTATTGCAGTTTAGTTCTTAAATTTTGGTCAATTTTTCATGCATCATCTCACTCTTGTTGAAAATGAAAATTAATGATCCCACACAATTTACATTATATTTCAAATAAAAATATGCTAACATCATTGGATTAAAGCTTTCAGCAATGGTGATGCTAGTTCAATACACCCACAGCATTATTTCTGTGAACCAAAGTTTAGTTTAGTTAGTTAATTTAGTGGACAAATGTTTACTAGTTTTAATAGTGCTTCAGCTATTTAGCTATCTTTCACCGAAAGTCAGGATAAATATCACCAAAGAGGTGGAAGGTCTCAGTTATCAGAAGATTCTCAAATAAAAAATTGTTCATCACCCGTAAGGGGCAGAAGGTCTCCCTTGTCCAGCCCGCTGAAGCTGGCTTGAAGGAAGCAGCGTTAGCATCTCAAAGAAACTAAATGACAAGGGAAGATAGTCAAAAAGCAACAGAAACAAAGACTCTCAAACAAGAGGTTGCTTACACGAGACATATGAACCAAAACTTGCCATCAAGAAGACAGTGCCACTTATCATTCCCATAGACTCTGGGATGAGAGTTTTTGTATTTTTCTTGCAAAGGTCATAGCCTGAGAGTCCAGCCTGGATGAAAGTTCCTCCTGATGCTGATATAGCTTTATGCACAGCAAAGCCTCCAGCAGTAGAGAGGAGAGCTGAGACAACCAGGGCTATGCTGCCCTCACCTGCAAATACAAAATTGATTAATCCTCAGAATTTCTGAATAATTCAACAGAATGAATGATTACTTTATTCATAATTATAGTGTGAATGATTAATGATTAGTATTTTATTAAATAATTACAGCCAGAGCCTTATCCCTCACTTGGTCCAAAGTATAATTCATAATTATTAAGCTCACATTGATAATGAAAATTAAATAAAATATGAGATTAATGTCATATAATTCATATATTCTTACCCACGTGAGATGTATCCATGCCTAGAAATAATTTGGATTTGATTTGCCAAATATGAAGTAGGGAGCCTCCGAGCCTTACAGGCACTTGGGAGTTGGACAAACTTTGCAAGTAAAGTATAAAGTATTCAAACTATTGTCTTGACACTCACTCAGCCAGTTTTATTTAATTTTAAATTGTCAATTGAATGCTTCTCTTTTAAAAACATCCTTGCAAGGATTGCAAAATTTTGATCACTATGAAACAATAATTAAGAGAATGGGAACTTTTAAAGTATAGTCTGAAATGAAGTGCAAAAATAGGCTTAGTTCTTATTTGAAATTAAAAAATACCTTCAACTCTAAAAAGTTGTATTTCTGTTATCTGTTGTATTTCTGTTATTTATCTCAATTTGAATCATTTGTTTTTATTACAGATTGTCAGATTGAAAACTGTGCTCTGCTGTATAGCAATGGTTTGATGTACAATTTTGGGCCAAGATTCATAAAATGCCAAAAACCAAACAAAAAATAACTCACAATGCAGAACCTGCAGAAGTTTAAATGAATAAAATGAGGCACATGTGGTGAGAGCCAAGAGGGCTATAGTAAGTGGCTGTCTTGAGTGGCAAGTGTCATGCCCAAATGAAAAAAAAAAAAATCCTGGCAATGTACAATATTTTGATACGAGTCCATAGAACTGCACCACCCAGATTAAGCCAAATTTTGCCCATGTTCTGAACGATGAGAAGTGTATCAGCCCTTTCTAAATGTGCTAAAGTTGAGGTAAAAAAAGAGATTATCAGATAAGTTCAATAAGCACCACACAGCTGTATATGTTCAATGTCTAATGCTGCACCAGAAGAAGCAGCAGCTGTGGCTGCATTATTGTATCTTTGTACTGCACTGCTATATACTATACCATCAAACGAGGTAATAAGGGATGGGTGGGGTAAATCAGGACAGTCATCCCACACTTTGTAGCAATGTTGTAGCAGCTAAACTAATCAATATATTGCAAAACTAAAAATGATGGCTTAAAGTTCAACATTTTTACTTTCTATGAAGCATAGAGAAAGATAAGAAATCATACATTTACTACATCTAAAAAATCAATTCCTGAAAAAAATGTGAAAAGTAAGATTTTGGATAAGTACCTCTGCTAGGTCAGTAGGTAGCAAAAAAAATATTTGCCGTACTAAAAAATTTTACTTACATAAAAGTTGCATACAGGTGTTGGCTTGAAAATGTGATTGACAGAATTTGTGTATCTAATTAAAAAAATTTGCAGCAATTTCCGCAATTTCTGGTAATATGGGACACCCCTAAAAACACATATACAGTAGAACCTTGATTAGAAAAGGCTTCAGTTAACTAAAAAATAAATTAACAACAATAAATTTTGATTGTACATTATAGTCAGATGGGGTAAGACAGGACCGAAATCACTAACAAGCCTGTAGCATCTATACCATGAATAACTAAAAAACCCTAAACCTATCACAAGGTAACAAACACTGAAATGACAGGCAATGATTGCTCTAACATATTCTTTTGTCATATTGAATTCAGTGCAATTAGAATGCACGCCATGGGCTGGTCCTTTCTTACCCCATGAAGGCTGCGATCCTGTCTTACCCCATTTGACTATATACCTCGATCAGCAAAAAAAATTTCTCCAAACAAAAAATTAATGCATCATTGGTCATCACAAAATTGTCAGAGAATGTCATAGAATTGTGCACCAGGCAACATAGAAGAATGAAAAGTAATTAACCTAAACTATGATTTATTCCTCCAAAAAATATGATGGTTGTCACTAAAATATTCCTTTCTATTTCAGGTATATATGTTTTTTATGATCTTTTTTCTTATAGTGAATAAACTTGAAACAATTAAAATGGCGTGAAATTACAAGCCATCCTGTAAGCTTACAGATAGAGAAAAAATGCTAGAAGGCTGTTGATATGAAGCTTGCAGTGGAAAAGGTTGTTGTAAATGCTAAATGGCATGTTCATATAAATGGTAACATCACATCAATAATAAGGTAATATATGGATATGGCAATATCATATCAATAAAGGAAAAACAAGTAAAAATCAAAGAAAATGCCAGTTATTCTACATCATCTACAAAGGAAGAGGACTTCAGAGTTCAGAACTCTGTTAGTAATGGATGAGTACACTCTACATGCTTCAAACAGTTCATTGCAGGCAGAGCAACTAGAGTTGTTTTGAAGCAGTCTAGTCTAGCAATGCAGCTGTACTCAGTAATCAGTATGATGGCTGCGGCCGAGCCACTACTGAGTACAGCTGCATCGCACTCTCTCTTGCACATGTTCCCACTGGAGCGCACACTGCTGTCAAGCTCTTGCATGCCTCCACCATGCACACCCTTCCTCGACAACTCCCTCACAACACTGACGCAGGCGCAGTCTACCAAAAACACTTTACTTTTCTGTAAGGTGCTTGTATACAGGGATAGTGCAGACAGCTAGTAAACCTGGCAAGTGTTGGTTGCAGGCTAGTAAGCCTGTACATGAGATGAGTATAAGGTACCGCTATCAGGCTATCTTCTTGCTCGCACCCGCCAGTGTGTTGTTAGCAGCCGTTGAGGGTATTACTTTAGATTAATTGCATCCAAAAAAATGGTGTTTTTTTAATTATATCTTTTTTTGGGTGTAGATTAAGAATCTGAAATCCGTTTTTGGCGGTCGGCATCGGAATTTTTTAATGGAACCTGTTCCTCACTGGACCTAACCTGCGAGGTTTTCGTTGATTGACTAGGTTTTTCTGGCCACCAGACGGACTCTAAACATAGAAAAAACCTATTGGCTAGGTTTTTCCGGCTGCCGGATGGACTCCAAACATAGAAAAAACCTTGCCGATCAACGAAAACCTTGCAGGTTAGATCCAGTTAGGAACAGGTTCCATTAAAAAAATTCCGATGCCGACCGCCAAAAACGGATTTCAGATTTTTAATCTACACCCCAAAAAACATATAATTAAAAAAAAAAACACTTTTTTTTGGGTGCACTTAATCTAAAGTAGTAATACAGTTTTTTGAGCTGTAGATGAAGAATCTGAAATCCGTTTTTGGCGGTCGGCATTTTTTTTAGATTTTCTATAGAAAACGAACCTAACCTAACCTAACGCTCTAACCTCCCTAGGATTTTTGGGTTTTACATAGGTTTACAGACTGGAAATGATCTATATCAATCTGGGAATGACTGTAAACCTATGTAAAACCAAAAAATTGCACTAGGTTAGGTTAGGTTAGGAAGTTAGGTTCGTTTTCTATAGAAATATATATATAAAAAATGCCAACTGCCAAAAACCGATTTCAGATTCTTAATCTACACTAAAAAAAAGGGAAAATTAAAAAAAACACCTTTTTTTGGATGCACTTAATCTAAAGTATTACCACCATTGAGTGAGGTTTGAGAAGATGGATCAAGGGATCACCTTCAACCATAGTGGCAAAGCAGAGAGTTTTTTTAGTCAGCACGTGTTAATATATATTAAGTTCAGCACGTGTTAATATACAGTCTGACCGCTTTGACATGACCGCAACTATGCGCGATCTTCAACAAACGTTTTGTTTATTTGTTTACATTACGATGTTTATGTTTTTTCTGAATTAGAGCCGCGATATTTCAGACAAAAATAGGACTTTTCCAGACTAAATTAGAGCCGCGATATTTCAGACAAAAATAGGACTTTTCCAGACGGAGGAGCCAAGGGAGGATACCTACCTCCCATTTAATAAATGGGAGGTAGGTATCCTCCCTTGGCTCCTGAGTCCTGGGAGTGGGAGGCAGTTTAGATTATTAATCAAGGTAAACTGATAAAGGAAACAATAATTTGCGGCCAGTTTGAATTAACAAACAACACCGATTGTAAGACGGCCCATTTTGTGTCTAAAAAAGAAGCTAAACCTCTCACTGTGACCTCTCGATTGAAACTGGTGGCGGACTGGCGGTAATACCGGTGTCCACTGTCCAGTAAACGTACAGCCACATGTCTTTCCGACAACAGAACACGTAACAGAATCCGGTTGGTTCAGTCACTTCGAGATCAATAAGTGTTGGGTCACTGGGGTCATGGTTGAACTATACCTAGTTCAACCATGGGTTCAGTCACAAGCCTAACAATCTTGCAAAATTAAGTTTAAAGTAGCGTTTCTTTGAAATCTTGACTATCGGATTTTAAAACCCCAAATTGGTTCAAACGATTCTTTTGATTGTTATATAAATATATTCATTGGTTAGCTTGGAGCACCGTGTAGTGTTTTTTTACGGATGATATATTATTTAGCTATAACGGAATTTACGGAAGCACAATCGCAAAATTTTTCCGTAGCAAGATCCGTACCTATTATTTTATATTTTTGATGTATTTACGTACGTAAAAAATTAGACAGCATATTGATCATATTGAAAATAAATTTTAGTTAGGTTTCTTTGGTGCGGGGCTGCCGTTCAGTAAGAGCACACTCCTAGATACTTTCCTCTGGCCCTATATCTAAATGGAAAGTACTTGCCGGTAATACTAATGACTAATACTTTTCCCGTGTTCATGTATATGTCATTTTTAATTCCAGACGTGCATAGATTAAGATAGATAGCTAAAAGCCTAAAAGTTACCATTTAGTAGTAAACTACGTGAAAACGAACAGGACAAACACATTGTGACAACGCTTGCAGAAGTGAATTGTTATTCAATAGCTTCGTACCAAATTCGGCTTTAATTTGACAAAGTTGTGCGTGGAAAACCTGCTATGGAAATTCATTACAAAAATTCGTCCAAAACAAAAGTGTCCGTGTCATGGTAGTTCAACCATGGCACTTGCTCATGTCATTCTGGTCCTCGTCATGTGAAATGATGAAAAAGATATTGTTCTTAACGAATATAAAGCAGAAAGCGCAGATTGACCATAAGTAAAGAGAAAAAAATTAATTAAATTATCGATGAATTACTAATTGATACGTTCGTTTGAACTTTGAAGGAAATATCGTCACATTTTGTGGGTCGACTATAAAACGTTATTAACTATAACGTTGTAGGGTCAACTATAAAACGTTATTTTTACCATGCGTTTATGAGTGACTGAAGTATTCAATTGGTAATACTTTAGATTAAGTGCATCCAAAAAAGGGTGTTTTTTTTAATTATATGTTTTTTTTGGAGTGTAGATAAAGGATCTGAAATCCGCTTTTGGCGGTCGGCATCGGAAAACCGATTTTTTTTTATATTTTCTATAGAAAACGATCGATCTGGGAATGAACCTAACCTAACCTAACCTAAACTCGTTTTATAACAGGAAGGTAAGTTTGAACGCGTTCTATTTGAGAATATATTTGTTTGTTCTCTACGCCTCACACAGCCCGAGTAAAAATGAAGATAAAATGCAAGTTAAATCATGGACGTAAAACCCGTGGATTTATAGCGTTTTCAACTTAGCCTCGGTGACCCATATACTCTTGTGGTTGTTTCTTAAATATTTATACGAAATATATGCCGACCGCCAAAAAAGAATTTCGGATTCTTTATCTACACACCAAAAAACATATAATAAAAAAACACCCTTTTTTGGATGCACTTAATCTAAAGTAATACCATTTAATTAAATGTAAGATTCATTTAGAGGCGATGCTCAAGAATTAACATTGATTACAAATAGTTCTGTGTTAAACTTAGGTTCCTACGACGTGTTTACCTGTGATTATGGGGAGTTAGGTAAAGATAACCCTGAACAAACCTGGGAATATAAATTGTTTCACAAACTTTTAGAAAAGTATCATTTGGAAAGTGAAGCTTACACCACGAGTGCTACAAGTAGGGCCCGTCATAATGGCACTTGCTTGGCTGCTAATCGGGGCCTGTTATGACGGCACTTGCGGGCTGCCAAGTGGGGCCCGTCATGACGGCACTTGAAAGCTGCCAAGTGGGGCCTGTCATGACGGCACTTGCGGGCTGCCAAGTGGGGCCTGTTATGACGGCACTTGCGGGCTGCCAAGTGGGGCCTGTCATTACGGCACTTGCGGGCTGCCAAGTGGGCCTGTCATGACGGCACTTGCGGGCTGCCAAGTGGGGCCTGTCATGACGGCACTTGCGGGCTGCCAAGTGGGGCCTGTCATGACGGCACTTGCGGGCTGCCAAGTGGGGCCTGTCATGACGGCACTTGCAGGCTGCCAAGTGGGGCCCGTCATGACGGCACTTGCAGGCTGCCAAGTGGGGCCTGTCATGACGGCACTTGCAGGCTGCCAAGTATGGCCTGTCATGACGGCACTTGCAGGCTGCCAAGTATGGCCTGTCATGACGGCACTTGCAGGCTGCCAAGTGGGGCCTGTCATGACGGCACTTGCAGGCTGCCAAGTGGGGCCTGTCATGACGGCACTTGCGGGCTGCCAAGCGGGGCCTGTTATGACGGCACTTGCGGGCTGCCAAGTGGGCCTGTCATGACGGCACTTGCGGGCTGCCAAGCGGGGCCTGTTATGACGGCACTTGCGGGCTGCCAAGACGTAGCTTCAACGATTGTCATGACGTAGCTTCAACGATTTAATTTTACCAATACGAGTAAATTATTCAATACGTTTTTCATCATTACAATCATTTACGTCTACGACGCACCATTGTTTTCTTTATGAATTTGAACAGCTGCTTATGATGAAAAACGATGAAATATCAATTAGAACTTCTGCTGGATGTGTTTTATAAATGAAATACATCCTGAAAACTTTCTGATGCTACATAAGAATTCTCTTTAATTAAATCCAGAGGATGAATCTGTTTCATTGTAGAATTAGGGCACTAATTGTTGGGGGCGATTATTGTGTAATTGACTGTGGCAGTTAGATCAACTGATGAAGTTTGTGTCATACGAGAGACGGGTTGGTTTTCAATCTGAGCTTCCAAAAAATGCATTTCGTTGAAATGTAAAAATGCAATGGAACGTAAAAATGCATTTAATTTAATCCGGTTAACCTGCTTTTTCGGCGAATTTTTTCTAGGAAAAAATTGACGGATCATTTATTCGCCGGGTGGCGAATAAATGCCGAAAAGCGGGCGAATAAATGCGAATAAATTCGCATCTATTCGCCCGAATAATTCGCATGCGAATAAATAAATGGCGAATAAATTCGCCGAAACCATCCGCCAAAAAGCGGGTGGTTAGCAATGAGAATAGCGAGATCAAATCTGACCAAGTGGAGTGCTCCAGGGGAGCTGCGGTCGATTACGGACGTGTGCCTGTGAACATTGAACAATCGACTAGATAGATTTGTGTACGTAATCTACGTCCACCTAGATATTAGCCGAAATCGTATCTCACATATATTTATCAGTATTATAAATAGGTAAGTCACGTGTGAGTGGAGGAGAAGTTGAGCCTCAGAGCTCGAGCTCCTAATTACTATGATGCGGCGCCATAAGCGGCGTAGGGGTGGGGGCGCGTCCATGTCCGACTCAGACGTTGAGGCCGGCCCTTCTCCTTTGCCTGCTTCTGTGCCTTTAAAACCTTCATCGCCGGTAGCCAACAATTCCAGTGACAGTAGCATAAACTGCATTCCTGAGACTCCTAACCCTTCATCTTTATTGAGTTGCCCACCAGCGCCAGGTGCCGAGCAGCCTACATCTAATAAAAAATCTGGTTACACTAAGAAAAGTAATTTTGAAGGTTTTGCATGTGATCAACTCTCTTTGACTTCTGACATGTCGGAAGACGAAATCCCACCAACCCCTACCCCTGTCTCTTATACACATCTAGATGTGTATAAGAGACAGGCCGTGGAGTGTTCTCTTCAACAGGTGCTAGGGAGAGTTCGAATTAGGCAGGCAGATTGAGTTAGGCAGGCAGATTGAGTTAGGCAGGATTTTAATGATTAATGATAAAGAGCCAATTAATTGAAGTAGTTAAAGTGATTGAAGTGATTAATTAAAGTGATTGAAGTGATTAATTAAAGTGATTAAAGTGATTAATTAAAGTGATTAACAATTATAACTCAAAACTCTGTCGTGGGGCCGCATTGGACTGGTCTTCAGAGGCCCCCGTAAACTTGAAAAAAAAAAAGAGTGCTCCAGGTGCAAAACCTGGTACTCCACACAAACCCTTGGAATTGACCACTGGTCAAACTCAAAAATAAAGCAATCATACATTGCCTGTAGAAAGTGCATACTGGCTCTTAGAGATGAAAACAGTATGCTTAAGAAAAGAGTCTCAGAGTTGGAAGAGATCATTAATAAAGCTAATCAGGCTGAGACAGCAAACCTGCCTGGCCTGGCCCTTCCACTACCACTAACTACTAAGGCTGAACTAAAAGCTGAAATAGAGGAAAGAGGAGGGCACTATCAATGAAGTTGGCACTACAGAGTATGCTAATAAAATTAAGACTAGTCAAAAGCCAAAACAGTCCAGCATCCCTAAAGTCTGTGGCACTGACATTATAGTGATTATACTGATTATAGTGACATAGATGGAATGGCTGCCTATAAACGAGAATCTCAGAATAGAATAGCTAAGCCTCCCATTGTCATGGTGGGGGACAGTATAATTGGATCCCTTAGGGGAAAAGTAAGTGTAAATGAAGCTGGGACTCTGGGAGTGATTCTTCTTCTTCTTTTCAAGGTGTCCACGTTGGGTGGACTGAAAGCCACAGGACAGCCACAACTTCACAAGGATGACCGTTGGGCCTGACTCCTGAGAGCTTATGTTATGTTGGACTTCTTGGTAAGGAAAGCTGGCCTCTTTGTCCTTGTTTGTACAAGGTCAATAGAGGTGATGGATGAGCTTGACAGCATGTAAGAGAGAATTTACACATGACATGGTTAAGTTACATGCACACAGAACACAGATGACTGTATGCAGTTGCTCAGAAAGTTGCACATGACATGATCATTGCTCCTCACTCCTCAGTCCTCAGAACTGAGCACTAGATTCAACTGTTAAGTTAGATAGATTTATATACATAGAATGACATAGATTATGCACGTACACAAACATATACAATATACATAGATTATAGATACACTTGTACATATATAAGCTTCATTTTGATATTTTGGCACCTATCTAAAGTTCACTGAGCCTCCCTGATTTCAAAATGAAAACAGTCAAAAATTGAAAGATTTTCCTTTGCACATCATCATTAAAGTTCCCTCCCCTCAAAAGTTCACACAGGGAGAATTGTACATTTTTACATCTTAAATTAGTTTCCAGGTCTACTCTGGGCTGCGCATGTCGCTGACAATGCAGCAGATAGTGCTCAATTGTGTCCACTGTGTTGCAGATAGTACATTGGTCAGAATCGCTCATGTTGAATCTGTGCAAGTGACTTCTGACGCCAGCATGTCCAATCCTGAGTCAGGCAGCAGCACACTCTAGTCTGCGTGACTTCAGGCAGAGCCAGGGTTGCAGCCTGGGTTCCTCCATGTTGTTGCTCAGAAAAGTTCCCTTCTGAGTGCAGGCGACAGAGGCCTTCCATATTCTGGTCCAGTGCTTGTGAAGTTTGCCTCTGAGGTCGGTGAGGGACTCTTGCAAGCTCAGTGTACTCAAGGCTGAGTGGGCATTGTTATGACCCATGTTGGCTGCTCTGTCTGCCACTTCATTGCCTCGGACCCCAGAGTGCCCTCGAACCCATTGCAGAATGATGGGGGCCTGCCTTTTATAGATGATATCTTGTATTTTGAAAACATACTCCTTGTACGAAGGGTTGATGGTATTGCTGACTGCCTGCAAAGCTGACTGAGAATCAGTCAACAGAAGGATGCTTTGCGTGCTGAGCCTTGGATCTAAACAGGAGAACCGCAGAGCCATGAGAATGGCGAAAAGCTCTGAGCCAAGGACAGTATGAGCTGGGTTCAGCCTCTAGGTAGTAGCACTTTGGATAATTTGGTATATACATAGCTGCTGCAGTGGAGCCATTAATGTGTTTTGACCCGTCTGTATAGACGTGAACATAAGAAGACAAATTTTCTAGGCAGTACTCATTGAAAATGCCTCTGCTGGCACCTGTAGGGGCTTCCCGGCTGCAGGTGCCTTGGGTGGATATCTTGATGTGCAGCTCCATGTTGAAATGTGGTGGAATAGGCGAAATGTTGGGAGTTGGAATTCTTCGGCTGGGAGTGAGATTGTATGCTTGAGTGGAGCAGATATTGTCAAAATAAGGAGGGAAGCAGAAAAAAATCTGAAAGCACAATTGGTGGGCCTCTTGTTTTGCAGGGTGGTGGCAATGGCCTAAGAGAGATTGGAGTGGATAAAACTGTTGAAGAGATCATAGTAAGCACAACCAGGGAGGCCATAAGAGCATTGTTTGTTATTGTTTGAAACTTTGAATGTTTGCTACCCATGGCCGTAGGCCTGGGCGTTCAGCATTTTACGTCGCGTGTGTTTTGTTTTTCGTCCGCTGTGTGTTTACGTGTGCTGAGCTGAAGTCAGTGTAGTGTATGGTATGCCGTTATGCCAATTGCCAAAGATGATAAATTTGGTAATGGTGCTTGGTGCAGAGTGCAGACGATCGATTTAATTTGTCAAACAACTGATACTATTCAACCAAACCGCAAACGCGAAACGCTAATATTACTGGAGGATGCAGGACGCAGGAGCATATGTTCAGATTCAGTCTTAAAATGCCTAGCAAATTACGGACCAGACAATAAGTCCTGCAGGCTGCAGCCATCTCAATCAGACGGTCAGACCCACAGGCTCACGGCAAGTGTGTGGTCACACTCATACAGATAGACTGCATTGGATGATTGGTCCATAGTGTGCTGGAGGCGCCTGGAGCTGGGGCAGCACCTAGTTTAGCAGAGCTCCGCCTCCGAGTCTGCTGCTCTGCTTTCTTTTTCTGACAGAGATCAGGCTGGTGGGCTGGGCGCTTTTGTTGCCACAAGTCTTAACCTCAATTATAAAAAAAATCAATCATCAATTCCAAAAGATCAGGTTCCAAAAGCCGGATCCCTTGTGAATCAAGTCACGAAAAATTCAAGAATTGGCAACACTACAGCCCCAACGGGCCAACAGGCCATGGGCCTATTTCTTCAGTGCCAATACTTCTATTCTATTGGAAAATTTGGATTCTTCGAATATTATGTTATCATCTGAGTTCGACTGTCTGACAGTCTCAGAGCATCAGTGAAGCAAAGAATTTTTTAGACTTTAGGTACCCAAAATTGGGTAACACTTAAAAGCTGAAGACGCCTAAGACGCTGAAGTCGCTAAGTGATTGAATAAGTGATTGATTGATTCACCTTATTTCATCACTCCACACTCTCTGGGGTCTGGGTTGAATATTTTCTGAGATATACCTAAGCGTTGAACTAGTTGAACCGGAGTCAAGTGCGGAGTGATGATTTACATTGAATAGGCTAGGTAAGTGATTGATTCACCTTATTTCACCACTCCACACTCTCTGGGTTGAATACTTTCTGATATATAAGCGTTAAAGTTGTTAAACTGTAAGAGATCGTTTTGCGCTAAGCACTATTGGTGAGTGCTAAATGTTCTGGTCGAGTGCGGAGTGATGATCTACGTTGAATAAGTGATTCACCTAATTTCATCACTCCAAACTCTTTAGGTTGAATAAATCTCTGAGATATCAGTGCTGAACCTGTGAAACCTGAAGTGATCATCAGGTTTCACTTGAAATGAAAGCCCGGTTGAAAGGTGATTAATTGTTCAACATGTTTAAGCAGAGAATGGGTATATCTGCCTGACTGCCTCAAATGCAATGGTTCAAGATTTTAGTTTCTTTTGACACCAGTGTTATATATATTATTGGTGATATGCTATTGCAGTGTGTGCTTTTGAATATTGTAATTTGTAAGAAGACCAGCGCCCAGCAAAGTATCATGGATACAGGGTACCGTAAAATGGGGTTACTTTGACCGGCGGGATAACTTTGACCACTTTTTTGTTTTTTAACAAAAACCCTCAAAACTCAAAAACGATTTGACAGAGAAAAATTTTGTCAATGGCCATCAAAGGCCTAATACTGAGGCTGCGTAACACAATAGAAAGATTTAAAAAGTTTGCATATCTAATAGGTTAAAAAATTAATAATGTGACCCACGAAAAAGAGCTATTATTTAAAGCCTGTCATTGTACCCCCTTCAATTTTTTTATTTTTTGGTAAAATAAATAATTCCAGGTTTTGATGCATTGTAGTAGAACTCTTCTAGTTACATATGCAAAAGACAAATTTTAGGAAAGTGTCATAGTTTGCAAATGGGGGGCGCCACCCCCCAATGGGGGAACTTTGACCACCTGATGGCAGCCGTGATGGGGTAACATTGACCGGCTTGGAAATTGAGTTAAAATTACCATAGGTACATATATAACATATTTTATGTTTGATACACCTATTAATGTTTTTTTCTTTATGTTTCAGACTCTACAGAGTCTTATATATGGTAATTTTAACTTAATTTCCAAACCGTTCTATGTTACCCATCATGGCTGCCATTAGGTGGTCACATTTCGCCAATTGGGTGGCGGCACCCCCCATTTGCAAACTATGACACTTTCCTAAAATCTGTCTTTTGCATATGTAACTAGAAGAGTTCTACAACGATGCACCACAACCTGGAGTACTTTGGAGTTATTTTACCAAAAAATAAAATTGATTTTACCACCCGGTCAAAGAAACCCCAAGAGCTGGGGTAACAAAGACCATCACTTTTTTTGAAATTACATCAAAACTATGAAAGGCAGGAGCCAGCAATTTATGGTAAGTAAAACTAGAGTATAGACCTGTATTTTGCATGTTTCAATTTAAGTTTAACTTATCTAGTAAAAAAATGGCATCATTTTGAAAAAAAAAAGTGGTCAAAGTTACCCCATTTTACAGTACCTACCTCAGAGCTCAGAGGCTCTCAGGCTCAGAGCCTCAGTCATACTGTCATAGTCTCATAAGTTATACCACACTCACTAACCACAGTACCACTGATACCAGCATAGCAGCATTATCTTACATAAGATGTTGGACTGAAGTAAAGACTATGGATATGGTTAAGGTTCTAATGCTTATGATTAACTTATAAGCTGAATCAAAATCATACTTTTGTAACTTTTTTAGGACATTCCGTTGCTAGCATCTAGTTTTAGCAGTTAGTCCCCAAGATGTGAATTTTTTGCCCAAAACGTTGCCAGCCATTTCCAAGATATGTTGCCAAGTGAATTTTAATGAAAAAATGCTGCAAGCAACTTTTATAGTATATCCCTTAATCTCCACATGCTGCACTGAAGAATGTTCCAGGTTTAGATAATCAAAGAGAAATGCCTGCATGAGAGGGGTGCTTTAAGATCAGAAAAGCACCATCATCAATGCCAGGGTGCAGAGGGTGGATGCAGCGTTGCCAATATATGGGTTTTTAAGCCCTAAGCGTTGCCGGGTAATTTTAAGATGCTTCGCCGAGTAATTTTTAATGAAAAGCCATTTATGCTGAGTAATGAAAAACTATTTACAAGCCATGAACTTATTTACAAGGTTGCATGCACGTGTTACCCCAAATAACTAATTTTACCCTAAAAACAGGCCGATTGTACAGCAAGTGTCAACTGAACATGTGATAATGCAGTCTGACTGCTCTAATGTGACCGCAACTACGTAATCGTAAACTTGATGTTTACATTTTTTGGTGGGAACTCATCGCAACTGATTTCCGGACAAGCTTCACTGCATCCTGATCCATCCAACATATACCAGAAACCTTACTTTTTTAAATAGTTGGCCAAAGACTGACAAATATATTGAATGCAAAAATTTCAGTCTAAATGTGTCGGCAAGATCTTCTGAAGGCCTAAATTTTGCTACTGAAGCATCGCCAAAGATCTTGCAATATTCATCCACTCTCTGCACAGTGGCATCAATGTACCTATTATAAAAAAATTTGCTTAAAAATTAAAATCAACAGGGCAAACAGCTAACCACAAAGTCTTGTGAAAGCACTTTAAAATATTAGTATAGTATGTGGGACCAAAAGCCCAGCAAGGAGAAGGCCCATTCCTAATGCATAGAATTTTTTTTTAATTTACTTTATTACCACGGAATAATAGGGGTTGTTTATGTAAATCAAGATTATCATTTTTCAGCCAAGCCTGGGTCACCTGCCAAAGACCACCACTGCCTGGATGTAATGGATCATCATGATTCCTGCCTTCTGGAACATAGCCTTCAACACTTCAAGCCATCCATATCTAGGCCGTGGGTCGAACCAGCCCTCGGTCGAATGGCCACTTGTCAAAGGACAATAAATTTTGGAACAGAACTATGCTATCTGAAACCTAACCTCAGATGCAGTGAAGATAAAATTACATAATTTAATGATGCCCAGAAGTCAGATTCTATTCGTGGCCTGGTGGTGCATGGCAGGTTCTATGCAAGGCCAGAGGAAGACAAAGCCTAGTGGTTCACGGCTGATTGGTGGATGTCCGGAGATATCCAAGGCATTCGATTCAGGGCTTATTGGTGCACAAAATTGGTGGTGCATGGCTGGGCTCCCTCAAGCCTCATAATATATAGGTATAGCACTGCTAGCTATTCAAATGTTCATGTCCTTGATGCCAGGAGCAGAATATATCTACTTGGCAACCAGTCTGTAAAGTAGAGCCTTTTAGCTTGAGATTTTGACATCTTTTGAAAATATTTATCAGCCACCTTGACCTTCCATTGGCATCTTTTGAGGATCTTCATCGGTTCATCAGCCATCTCGACCTTACATCGGAGTCCCATTGCGGTCGCCGCGGTCTGGAAGGTGCGGCGGCCCGGCGGGTGCGCCGGAGGCCCATTTGGGATCATAGGATGTACGCCATCACGCCACAAAAGAAGTTGCCGGTATGTTTGCTAGAAAAATGAAAGTGCAAATCTGACTAAAGTATGATGATCATTGATCGATTCTGAGGTGCATGCTTTACAATCAATTCGGCCGATGCCCGACAATGATGCACGCACTTGTGCGATCAATGCAGCTGTTGCTCAATGATCGACACAGAGGCCCGCGCTTTATGATCAATGATTGACACGGATGCACGCATTTTACAATCAATTTGGCTGACGCTCAAGCTTCATGAACAATGCAGCATGATTGACAGAGATGCACGCATTTTAAAATCAATGTGGCCAATGCCCAATGATCGATTCCGATCTCACAATTTGCCAATGATGTGGCATGATTGACATAGATGCATGCATTTTACGATCGATGTGGCCAATGCCCAATGATCGATTCTGACGCTCACACTTTGCAAACAATGCGGCATGATTGACACGGATGCACGCATTTTATGATTGATGTGGCCGATGTGCTTTCTTTGCGAACTATGCAACATGATTGACATGGATGCATGCATTTTACAACCGATGTGGCCAATGCCCAATGATCGATTGTGACACACATGATTTGCAAATATGGCATGATTGACATGGATGCATGCATTTTACAATCAATGTGACTGATGCCCAATGATTGATTCCGATGCTCATGCTTTGAAAAACTATGTAGCATGATTGACATGGATTCACTCATTTTATGAGCAATGTAACCAATACCCAATGATCGACATGGAGACACGCCTTTTACGATTGATGTGGCCAATGCCCATTGATCAATTCCGACGCTCACGCTTTGTGAATAACAACTACATAACAATGCAGCATGGTCGACACGGATGAACGCATTTTATGATCGATGTGACCGATGCCCAATGATCAATTCTGATGCTCACGCTTTGCAAACGATGTGGCATGATAGACACGGATGCACACATTTTATGATTGATGTGGCCAATGCTCAATGATCGATTCCAACACTCGCGCTTTGCAAACGGTGCGGCATGATTGACATGAATGCATGCACTTTACGATCAATGTTGCCAAAGCTCTTGCTTTACAAAAGATGCGGCATTATTGACAGGAATGCACTCATTTTGCAATCAATGTGTCCAATGCCCAGTGATCAATTCTGATGCTTGCGCTCTACACTCAATTTGGTCGATGACCAATGACCAATGCATGTGCTTTACGATTGATGTGACTGATGCGCAATGAAGAATGCACTTTAGGATCAATGTGGCATAACACAACATAACACAATGCATAGCACTACATAACATGACATTACATTATAACACAAAACATCACAACCAAAATTATCATAACAAAGCACATCATAACATAACACCACACATTATAGCACAACATATCATTACCAAGTGCATTATAATACATCCTAACATAACCCAACATATTGTAACACTACATAACATAACAGAACAAATTGTAAAAACATAAAATAACATACTATAATGTAACACAACACAACAATATATTGAACTACATAACATAACACTTTACATTATAGCATAACATAAATCATTGTAATAAAACACTATACGTTGTAACATAATATAGAATAATACAACAAATTATACCAAAACATCTAACAGAAGCACATTTTAACACAACATATCATGATACAATGCATTATATCATTATGATATGATATCACATGATACAATATACACATTATATCACATGATACAGTGCAATGCATTATATCACTAAACGCAACACATTATAACATATCACAATGTAACACCACAGATCACAACATGACATAACATAACATAAGATAATAAAACAGGACACCTAATAACATAATATAATATAACAGGCAAATAATAACACAACATAATATAACAGAACACATTTTAACACATCATAACAAAAGACAACACATAAATAAATAAATAAACCATTATAATACATGTCATTAGTCATTACAATGTATAACATAACACATCATAACACATCACAATACTTATAACAAATTCTAATATAAACCAATACATTATAACATAGCAAATTCTGTTATGTTATTTCATGTTATGTTATTTTGTTATTTCATGTTATGTTATTTTCTGTGCTGTTATGTTGTGTTATAATGTGTTGTTATACTATCTTATGTTATGTTGTGTTACAATTTTTTATATCATGATATGTTCTGTTACTATGTGTTCTGATATGATATGTTGTGGTAGAATTTGTTGTCTTGTTCTATATTATGTTACAATGTATAGTAATATATCATGATGTTTTATTTTATGTTATAATGTGTTAAAATGTGTAAAATTATGATATTACAATATATTGTTATGATGTGCTATGTTATGTGGTTACAATGTGTTCTTTCATGTTATGTTGTTGTTTTTACGTGTGATGTTATATTTTGTTACAATATATTTTGTTATGTTATAATGTGTAGTATTGTGTTATAATGTGTTGTGTTCTTATGTTGTGTTTTATGGCACATTGATCATAATGCGCATGTGTCAGAATTGATCATTATGCATCAGCCACATTGATCGTTAAATGCGTGCATCCCTGTCAATCATGCTGCATTGTTAGCAAAGCAAGAGCGTTAGCCATATCAATTGTAAAATGCGTGCATCCATGTCAATCATGCCGAATTGTTTGCAAAGTGTAAGCATCAGAATTGATCACTGGGCATTGGCCACATCAATCATAAAATGCGTGCATCCGTGTCAATCATAATGTCACTGGTTTGCTTGAATTGCAAACTCACTAAAAACTTGAAAGCTAAGAAAACTCCACAAAAAATCATAGTATCTTTAAAGAAAACGTTTCGGAGTCCAGCTCTGTCGTCAGTTCAAAAATTCTAGAACACAGATAAACCAGTAATTAGTACAGTCAAGATTACAACAAAAAACATAAGCTGTAAAACCTACCGATTTACAATTTCAAGCAGGTAAGAGCTAAAAGCTAAATTCAAACTAGGCCTCTGTTTAAAAATATACAATGATTCTAAAATGCGCAAATCAGAAACACCAGAACTGGAAGCTAAAACTTTGAAGTCACTGTCAGAAACTGGAACATTGCATTGCTCGGCGTGAGCCCGCACAGCCGAATGAGGTGGACATGACAGTAAGTCACCAGTTCTACAACTCCTGCCTCTATGTTCTGCAACCCTAGAATAATGATTACGAGACGTCATCCCGACGTATGCAGATGCACATTGTGCACAACTATATTTATAAACTAGGGACAATCGCATATGCACAGAGGTGGGCAGTAGCGCGCTACATGGAGCGGCCGCTACTAGCGGCCGCTACATTTTCAGTAGTGGTAGCGGTAGCGGCTCTACATTTAAGGCAATGTAGCGGTAGCGGTAGCGCCCGCTACATATTTAAGTAGCGATACGAGGTTTTGCCGCTACAGCGCTACCGCTACATTTATAGATAAAGCCTTTAGATCTTAATTAAGGGGACCGGCTACCCTCCAACAAAACTTTTTTGTTTACAGACGGATCGTTTTGAAACTTGGTACACATATGTAAAACAGAAATCTAAGACCTTTTTGTTCATGTAAATTTAAAAAAATGAAAGAAAACGTGGAATTAATAGAAAACGGCAAATAAGGGGTACTCTAAAAAAAATTATAACTTTTGCAAATCACATGCTACAATGTCGAAACACATATCATTCGATTTGTAACAACAATATCTAGCAACTGTAGAGCCTCGATTTTTTATTTTCCTCATCGTTTTTTTTTTAGTTTTTCCCATTTTTTCACATTTTTAACCCCCCACCTTCCTCTCCCTTCCATATATTAGTCAAACCATGCACATATTAAAAAAAAAAAGGCTTCTAGAGTCGCTAGGTATTGTTTTTACAAATCGAATGGTATGTCTCTCATTGCCGTAGCTTGAAAACTGTTGTAGTTATAATTTTTTTAAGATGGCGTTTTTTGGATTTTTAAATTGTTCAGGGGAGCTAAATAAAGTAAAATTCATTGAAAACAGAAGAATATGCGCTAAAAGTCTTGATATTGTAGCCCAAGCTTTCTCATTGCCAATTATTTGCATTCAAGGTACCAGCACGCGTCTCTAGGCCTATTTATGTTCAATTTAACGTGAATAATAGGCTATAAATGGGACTTTTTATATATAAATATATATATAAAATATTCATTTTACATAAGTTTACAACTGCATTACGCAAAAACTATTGCATGAACATCCATGGTAGTAGCAGTAGCGGTAGCGGTAGCGCCCGCTACATTTAGAGCATGTAGCGGTAGCGGTAGCGCCGCTACATTTCCAAGTAGCGCTGCCCAGCTCTGCATATGCATAGGGAGAGTATCTGTACCTAAAGAAAGAACCAATTTTAAAATGGTTGACCAATATGACACGAAGATTAACATTTGTGAAATACTTCAAAAACATCCCAAATACATCTCATGTCAATCATGACGCATTGTTCACGATGCGCGAGCGTTAGCCACATCGATCATAAAATGCGTGCATCTGTGTTGATCATTGATCGTGAAGCGCGGGCGTCTATGTTGATCATTGAGCAGCAGCCGCATCGTTAGAGCAACATCGGCTGAATCGATCATAAAGCATGTGCATCAGTATCGATCATCAGGCATCAGTCAGAGATGCACTTTCGTTTTTCTAGCAAACATCTTGGTAACTTTCTTCCCTGGTGTACTGGCATACATCCCAAAATAAACTTCCGGCGCCCATGCCGCACCTTCCAGGCCACGAGCAATCAATTTTGATGTCCTTGCCGTCCGTTTGCTGCAAGCATCAAGGTCCACTGTCCGATGAGATTGTTCCTTTGGCATCTTTGAGCAGAATAACGGCGTCCTTGTGCAATACTCTACAGACAGGCTTGGCGAGCCGCGACTGAATTTTTCAGTCTTTGCTTTCATAGATTTGCCAGCCGGGATTCCATTTCTTTGAGCCGTGATTTCATTTTTTTGAGCCGTGAATGCCATATCTTGGTCAGGAAAAGCCATTTACAAGGCGCAAATTTATTTACAAAGTTCATGCACATGTTACCCCAATTCTCTAATTTTACTCTAAAACATTCAAATGGCAACAATAACATTTGTCTTTACTGGCAGCTGAACACGTGTTAATGCAGTCTGACCACGTTGATGTGACTGTGCAACTATGCACGATCTTCAACATAACGTTTAGGTTGGCTTGTTTACATTACGGTGATTACGTTCTGCAGGATATTTTGGTGGGAACAATAAAGCAGTGTGGATTACAGAAGTTGAAAATTTTATGAAATAACATGTTTGCGAAGTGCAAACCACAATTTTTTCAATCAAACAAAAATTTATGACATTTGAGCTGGGAAATTTCATACCTATTGAAATTATATGATATTAGAGCCACGATATTTCAGAAAAAATAGGACTTTTTCAGCCCTGCTTGGTGTATGTGATATAGAGTATTACATGTTTTGTAAGATTTTTTGCAGTTAGAATGGGAATAATGTATTTGAATGTTTCTTTTTTTTCAGCTCCTGAATTATTTCTCTTTAGATAATCTTTGCAATGACCAAAACTCTATTTGAAAGAAGTTGTATTTTATGATCATAATTCTGAACTGAGGTCCCTTCAAATCAGTACGATGGCAACAGCTCTGGAGCACCTAGTATCTGAAGTTACTTCTCTCATTGGTCAGAGTAAGTTGCCTGAAATAGCATATTGTCTTTATTCAATCAAATCAGGAAGAATCAAAATGAATTTTGGCAATTAACATGAAAATGGAATTTCCTCCAATTACACTTTTGATTTTAGTATTGGTTTTACAAGTCTAAATTGTAAGTTGAACGTGATTATTTTGTTCCAATTTATACCAAGTGAGAATTATCAAATGGATTTTCAGCATTCTTTTGTCAGTCTACTGCAATAAATTCTTCCCACACTGGACTCCATTAATAAAGCAAAGCAATATGCTCTAATATTAATGAACAGAATTTGCTCAGTTCAGAATTTTTTTTTGTTGGTTGTATACTTTTTTCACTATCTTGATCTAGCCTAATACATAACTTTCATGTTACCCACAAAAAGTAATCTACAGTATTTACAATGTTGTGAGCAGGCAAGTATGGTGATGCTGCCAAACACCTCCAAAAAAGTCGAGATATTTTATCCAAGAACAGTGGGCATCTGGACACAGTACTGGCGACTCTTCAACCTCAGATTCACACCATAGCTGTTGCTGCTGTGCTGCGTGCCAGACTTGCTGCTGCTGTACCGACCGACTCTGCCATTGACACCTTGCATGCAACTGTCGCTGAATTTGTTGCTGTTTGTGACCCTGAACAGCTCATCCATGTGCAGGATGCTAGTGAGTTCAATTGGCTGCAGGCGAGTGCAATCAGCAAACCTATAATTGTTGATTTTCTCCAAGCTTCATGTTCTAATGATCTTAATGTTTTTCACTCTAAAAAAGGCAACACCTGCAATAGCAGCAATACATATTTTTTGTAAACTAAAGCCAAAAAATAAATAAATACAGTGGTCACCCTAAAGAGAATAAAAATGTTCCATTGGAAATTACCTCGCAACATTTTTCTCAGTTACTGCATTTATTTATTACACTCTTCACCAAGTAAATTTTGTTACTATGCTGTTCACTCTTTTTTGAATATCATGCTTAAGCAACTTAGCAACTGCAGAATTATATACTTGGTGCTTTCTCCTTTGTTTCCTTGCAAATAATCTGAGTTAGTCTTCCTGAACAATTTTTTCACTGGTTCTGTGATTAAGTTGCATGCCTCAACCACTCAATAAATAAGTGGACTCACAAAAGGAAAGATGAAATTTAACATTATTTATTGGTAATGCAGTGTGTGAGATGCTGGAAGAATACTGCCGACTCTTGGTTACGGGAGGCTGTCCGATGCGTGGTATTGAAGTTATTAATTCAGCGGTGAGTAGCCCTAGCCAGATTTTATAGATTAATTACTATAACATACTAGTTCATTCATTGCATTAATACTCGGCAAAAAATTCATGTTATAAATCATGGTTTTAATTTCCCTGTTAGGCTTACTCTCTGAACATCAAATACCTAGTCTGTGGAATATCTTCTTTTTTGGGATGGGCCTTAGTATAATGAATTATTTTTCATGTAATGGTCATGGTCACACAGTGCTAAAGAATTTAACTTATTTCTTTTTCTCAAATTGAAATTTGCATTTTGTTTGATATTTAGAAGTGCCTCACATTCACTAAACTTTTACTTAGAGCATTGAAGTTTTTGTAAATGCAGTAATTTTTTGCATAAATTGCATAAAATCTAGCCTGGCTCTAAGCTAGTTGGCTGCAGCCAGCTGTACAAGACTATACATGCTCACTCAATGTTCTGGAAATAACAATTTGGTTTGGTACGGTATTTGCAATGGGCGATTGGCTGTCTGAACTGGTTCATTGTATTTCCTCCATGTGCTGGAATTTCTTTTCCTCATCACTAACTGCTAACCAGTAGTGTTTTTCATTATTGGTAATATAATTAATAAAATTCTGTCAAAACATCATGGTGCCATTGAGACAAGTTACTGTTCATACCAGCAATTAAAAATATAAAGTATAAAAATTTTGAGTCCATTGAATCTATGCCTCATTTCCTGTGATATCTGCTAAACCTCTCCTGTAGGACAAGCAATGACATTATGAGTTATGCATGTGGAAATGATAAATGATTAGAGTTGTTGACATTTTGTGTAGAATGCTCTCAGCAAAGTTATGAGATTTTCAGAGATCCGCTTCTACTACTTGAAAAATGAATTGAAATTTGGTCCTATTCCTCTGCTTGGATCTTTTTTGTATGCGTGAACATTATTTGAAATTTTTTGGTCAATGTAATCCTCACCCAACAAGAAGCCCCCTGAAAATCAGCACTTCCTGACAAAAGGTTTTCCCCCACCTTGGTTTTGAATGCTGCATCAAAGATGAGCTTGAGTATGTGATGATCACAGGCAAGGCAAAGAAACTCCAATCCAAATTTCTGTTCCATGAGGACACAGGCTGTGTTTTACTATGCCGTGTTTGCTGACATTGTTTTGAAATGATGTTGAATTGCATGCCGTTATCATTAGCGAAATTTATTTGATTGACCATCAGTGCTAGGTTCTTGGTCATCTTTCAAATGATGAAGCACGTCCTAAGATTTATGGTTTCTATAAATCTGGGTTTAATTAGGTTTCTAGACCTAGATGGAGAAATTTGAATGATGAGGTGATGAAATTTGACAAAAAGTATTAATACCACCATCATCTTCAATAACTTTTTCTCTATTACTCTTCTAAAGTTTTGTTTGGAAATATTGCACTAGTAAATCAGTAGCAGGTTGTGATTTATTCTTGCATATAATCAAGATACTTTTAATTGATAATTGATTATCAGGAAAAATGAAATTGAACATTTTCATATGTGAACAGAAAGTATGAAAGCATGTTTTCAGTTTTTCTCATTCAGAAAGTTTGCTAGTATTACATTATCAGCTTTCTAGGGTTTCAGTTAAGCTTGAATTATTCCTAAAATTATAGATGGAAGTTGTTACAGAGCAATGCTCAAGTAACTGGGCTTCATTGAATCAGTTGCTAGGAAATGTTCTAAATATGGTATTGCCAGTGGTACATAAGGCAGTGGTACTCCTACCATTGTTGCTAATGTACTCCTACCTATCCCAAGCTATGTAAACTATCCCCATTAAACCATAAAGAATCACTGTGGTATTTTATTTATCTTAATGATCCTAATTTGGCCTACAGGTGAAGGCTGATCAATTTATGTTACAGGTATTTCTTTGTATTGTGAAATAATTCACAATTTGTAATTTAGAAATTCTATCTTTTTTTGGGTTGCTCATAATTCAAGTAGATCTCTAATCATAAGCTCACAGAATCATTTCGAGGCCTTCGTGCAACTTGCACTGCTTGGGGAAAAAACTGAAAAATGTTTTTTTTCAGGGCCCATGACACAACCCTAGTTAAAACAGAATCTGTTTTAACTATGAAAAACCATTCTTGGATAGTATTCTTGAGACAATCAGGAATTTTTGTGAAAATTTCAAAGCTCATGCAACCTTCAGGTTTCAAATAATCCGTGAATTTCAGATCCTACGACTACAAGCCCACAACTCAAGCCACCACCTGACGGGGGCCCACCCGCTGCTGCTTTATCTTTGCCTAGCTTCACAGTGCCTCAAGCCCGCCGTCGCGCTGCTCGACCAGCAAATTATGGATGTTGCTAAGGAGGTGAGCGGGACTGCGCCATAGCTTATAGCAACGGTAATTCTAGTTAGGAAATAATCCGTTCAAGGAAAATCAAATGTCGAAATATAAAATTTTGATCACCTTCTCAATCATTTTGCACAATTATTTAGTTCCAAAAAATGCTGAAAAACTCTTATTTTTTAAAAGCCTTGAGAGGCATGATATTAATAAAATAATGCATTTTAACTTCGATTTTATTTTACTGGGCATCGTGCATTAACTACTATATTCTCTTATAAAATGATCTATCTGGGCAGCCAAGTTGTATCCTAAACAGAACTTGATTAGGACGTTATAATTGAAGATGTTTCGTGTATTTGTAATTTATTATGTGTTTGGTATGGCAAGAGCGAAGGAGTGACGGTGAAGCAGTTCCTGCTGTATCACTACTACGGAGGCATGGTCTACACGGCCGTCAAGAGGTACGGCCGAGCTCACCACTTCTTCAAGATCTGCATATCCACCCCCGCCCTGGCCGTGTCTCACATCATGATGGAGGCTTATAAGAAGTACATCATCGTCTCGTTGCTCATAGATGGCAAGGTGGGTGTGCGGGTGTCTATTGCAAGGTATATGCAAGACTTGTCATCTTTGTGTTTACAGTTATGTGTAACATGTGAGTTGTTAGTAAGTAGAGCATAATTATTCTGGTTTGATTTATTTCTTTCTGTTATAATATTGGATTGTCAATCATATTTCTGCACTTAGTGAGGCAAGAATTGATCACTCGCTCACTTGTAATGAAATTTGCCCGCCTGGTATTACTGTGATATTAAAGGACGTTGACTGACGGGCAGGTTGGGAAGCTGCCGAAGTGCGCGTCAATGGTGGTGCCGCGCTTCATCAGGCCGCTGTGCCAGGTTTACCTCGACCTCATCCAGGCCTTCCAGTCCGGCCCTGAGTCGCTCAGCCAGTACATCCTCCAGCACGCGCCTACCTTCACGCGGTACCCTCACGCTCCCGTACTCCTCTCATTATTTTGCTCTTTGCTTATGTTTGCCAACAGGAATCTAGTAAACAAGCCTTAGAATACGACCAGTATTGACGACGGTTAATATGTACGTTGACGTATGATTAAACTTATGTTTACCAACAGGAATCTAGTAAACATGTCTTAAGATAGGAGCAGTATTGACGACGGTTAATATGTACATTGACGTATGATTAAACTTATGTTTACCAACAGGAATCTAGTAAACATGTCTTAAGATAGGAGCAGTATTGACGACGGTCAATATAGGTTGACGAATGATTAAACTTTTGTCTACCTACAGAAATAGAGTAAACAAGTCTTGAGATATGAGCAGTATAATTGACAACGGTTAATGCATCTGCAGAAAAAAAGGCCGAAGTCTCGATTCTAATAATCAACATGAAGATTCTGAAGTTATTTTCTCTTTAATGGGGAGTAATGATTGTAGGTTTGATAGGCAGCCTGTTTGCGGCTAGTCGCGATCTATGGAACAGCGTACGACTCTTAATTAACTATCGCTAATGCATTGCATTTTATAGTTTAGTATTCCAGTTTAATCGCGTCATCGGGATCTTTCTGAAGGTTTGGTTTTCCTGTTCTTGTACATGTAAAAACTGTTAAGCAGGAAATAATAATTTGAATTTTGTTGCTAATCTGATAATATTAATGTGTTGTATGTAACAGAGAAGGTAACTACGGGCTGGTGAAGCAGCTAACGTCAGCGCAGTTCAAGCAATGTATCCAGAAGCTGACACGCACCTTCCTCACCCTCTCCCTGGCTGACGTCGCCCTCAGAGTCAAGCTGCAGCTCCCAAAGCTGGCCCAGCAATATCTCCTGAACATGGTGAGTGCTGTATATATGGTGATTATCTCCTGAATATGGTGATTATCTCCTGAATATGGTGATTATCTCCTGAATATGGTGATTATCTCCTGAATATGGTGAATTTTGCGTATATGATGATTATCTCCTGGGTATGTTGAGTGCTGCATCTATGGTGATTATCTCTTGCGTGTGGTGAGTGCTGCCTCTCTTGTCTCCATCTCCTAATTTTTTACGTTCAAGTCTTGACTTAGGTGCGCATCGGCTCTCAATAGTTAATCCAGCTTCTATATCTGCCATATAAATCTAGTCGTCTGTTTGATTATACTCTTTTGTTGAATTTTAACATTAACTGATCATTGAGTTGCGCTGCAAAACGTTTTCCATAAACATTCCCATGAAAATTTCATTGTTTTCTTTCGTTTACTGTATTTGCATATTTGCTATAAAAACTTAATTTTTTTCTTTGGCACTTTCTTTGCTTGTAGATATTCACTGTTAATTGTAATTATAGTTTCTCGTAAGGTGGTCCAGTAGCAATTTTGGCATCGATCTCCACGATAGTTCATTATGATTAAAGTGAATATATCTCAATCACTTGGTTCAATCCAAGTTTTGTTTCTGATTTTCTTTTATTTTGAAATTTTATTTGTGATCAGATAGAAGACGGGGAGATCCACGCGTCCATAAACCAGAAGGACGGCATGGTGGTGTTTAAGGACAACCCTGAGCAGTACAACGCCTCGGACACCCTAGACCTTCTGCACGAGAGGGTGAGCGTGTACACCTGCTCTTGACTTCTGCTTCAACGCATTCAACCATGCAACTTTTATCATCCATCGTTTATTATGTCTAGCGTCCTCAGCTTTGTCAATTTGCATGGGCAAGCTTGAAATTTCCTTTTCTAGAATGAGAAAGTTATAGTATTCAGCTTTCTACAACTTATTTAAAATTTGTACGAAATATTGTACTTTTTTCTTATAATTTTCGAACTATTTATGCGGTAAGCTTGGTTTGTGAGACCTTTTATAAGGAAATAATTTCCTTGCTCGGTGGTACACAGTGGATTTTTGGTAAAATCTAATTCAAGGAAATTCTCCAAAGTTCCACGTGTATTGACAGAAGGTTTACCGATGAAGTCGTGTCAAAAGTTGCATCATTTAAATGGTTCCCTTTTACTACTCTAAATTTAGAAAACCTGATGATTGGGAAGAATTGATATGTGATCGGTGACCACTTCCCTTACGTCACTGACATATTTGATATTACCTCAAATAGGCGCATGTTTATAATCAGTTATTTGACTGTTTGTACCAAACCACCCATCAATTTAACCACTCTTGTATCCTTGAATTTTTTTTTGTTAGGTATGGATTAGGAATAACCGTTTTAAATATAGCGGCTTACCTTGGAGCCTAACTTACTAAGCCTATCGTGAAATGTGCCTACAGATGGAACGAGTGATGGAGATGGAGAAGAGACTGGTGGAGATGGAGGAGGCTATACAAAAGAACCCTTCTTATATCCACAAACTGATGGGCCCCGTGGACGAAGACATGCTGCCACAGCCCACAGCCTCCACGTCTGCTATGTAGGAATAGTGGTGCCGTAGTAGTGTCCGCGCCGCGTGCGTTACCTTCACGTTCGTTCCCATGAAGATACAACGCGTTGTACTCCACTCAATTCACAGTTTTTGTTTCTTATTTATGTTCTCAATCATCGATGTTTTTATTTTCAAGAGGAAATCTTTTTCATTTTTTTCTAACTATGTTTATTTCTAAAAGAATAGGATAAATGTTCAGTTTTTTCCTTATTCAATTGAAATATATCATTACCATTTCTAGAGCTAATTGGTGATCCTAATAATAAAAATGTATGAGATGAGTGTTTGTTCTATCTAAACCAATGCGATGAGTATCTTTGCAAGCGGCAGAGTGGCTCATTTTTTGAACAAATGTAGCAAAAGCAACGAACCATGCGATGTTAGGCATCATAACATAATATAACATAGAGTTATCTCGGCGCTGAAGTGTAGGCCTAATGTGGCCTGTCGCCGCATGTGGAACTTTATTTGGTCCACCCACCTTCTCATAGGTTCTCAAATTGATGGAACATTCTCAACGTTTCACTGCAGTCCCGCATGTTGCCTTACTACTGGAGAGCTGTTTTTTTGCTGCCTCACGTTATGAAAGTGTCAGTTTGAGTTCAACCGCCTGACACTACGAACGTGTCAGTTTGTGCTGTGCTGCCTGACGTTACGAACGTGTCAATTTGGGTTTTGTTGCCTGACGCTACGAACTTGCCAGTTCGTGTTGGGCTACCTGACGTTACGAACGTGTCAGTTTGTGTTTTGTTACCTGACGCTACGAACTTGTCAGTTTGTGTTTTGTTGCCTGACACTACGAACGTGTCAGTTTGTGTTTTGTAACCTGACGTTACGTACGTGTCAGTTTGTGTTTTGTAACCTGGACGCTACGAACGTGTCAGTTTGTGTTTTGTTACCTGACGCTACGAACTTGTCAGTTTGTGTTGTGCTACCTGACACTACGTGACTACGAACGTGTAAGTTTGTGTTTTGTTGCCTGACGCTACGAATGTGTCAGTTCGTGTTTTGTTGCCTGACGCGTCGAACTTGTCAGTTTGTGTTTTGTTGTCTGACGCTACGAACGTGTCAGTTTGTGTTCTGTTACCTGACTCTACGAAATTGTCAGTTTGTGTTTTGTTGCCTGACCTTAGGACGTTTTCATTTGATAGTCTCACTGAAGTGTTTCACTCGTATGAAGAGCCTAGCCAGCTTGAGGCTCTGGTGAATCATAGAACTACTTTACTAAGTTTTTTAATAAAAAAATTAAAATTTTAACAGAAGAATATGAAGGGGTCGTTTTTGTATACAGACAGCGAATTGATTTGACGCAAGCGAGTTTTAAATGTTTTAATTTTGAATCGTGTAGAGTTGCTTTTAAAAGGTGAACTTTCCTCTAGATGTGTCTGAATTTTGTCTGAATTTCTTTTGCCTCCTGCTTTGAGTCATTAAGATCTTAGTTCTGGACGAACGTCTTTGTCGAATATTGCTGCAGATGATCCAAAATTTATGGTTTAAAAAGATTTACTCGTCAAATCATAGCGTATAGATCCAATTAAAAGAGCTTGACTCATTAATTTGGATTGAGTTGAATGAATGCTAGCACAATTCAGAATTCAATCGGAGTCAGGAATACCTATTTACTGAGTATTGACTGAACAGAGAGCCTCATATTCACCTTCCTAGCTCCTCAGTTGTGAACACTCAGCCTTTAGTAGTTACGCATAGGCTCTCCTGGAGTGAAAAAGCTTAACGAAACTTCGTTATCCCAAACTCAAGCTGAACAGGTTTCACACTGTAATATTCGATGCAATTGAGAAATACCAATAGAGATAATTGATAATGTCGGTTTAATTATTTAAGGTTATGGCGATGAAATATTGTAGAACTCTGTAAACATGGTTCTCAGTCGTAGCGCACTACAGGGCGTACAGGCTGGCGGTGAAGGGAATTTATTATTATTTTTTTTTATTCAATTTTTAATCCAATTTATATCTGTAGATAAAAGAACCTGGCAGTTACAGAATTTTCATTAGAACTGAATATGATTTTAGGTAGTCATTTTATTTCCCATGGTTAGTACACAGATTCGTTCCTAAGCTTTCATTTGTTGCCTGCAAAGCAATCAATTTATGAAAATTTTTAAGAATTGTGCTGTGCTCAGTTCTAGGAATGTTTACATATTGCACGTAGCACAAGTTCAATGCGGGCGTGACTATGTCTCTGCAATTAGATTAAGCAGGATGTGGTGTTGTTAAAATGATGTGTAATATATGGAGAAATTCAATGCCTACTGATTTAATAGCCCACGCAGCAGGCAATCAATGCTGTTTCTTCAATCATAAGTGAATTCCCAGTGACGCAAACTCAGAGTTATGTTGGGAAATCCAAGTGATCAACTTGTCTTTAGGAGATTTTCGTCTCAGTCTATTATACCATATGCTGGAAAGAACGTAAACGTGCGTGTTCGATCAAGGATGATTATAGGTTCTGAGTACACACCGTTTGAATTATTCTTTATTACTATTGCAATATTAATATATTATTAGCTGCTTTATAATAAGAGCTTCTCATGAGCAGCCGTTCAGGCTGTGACAGCGAGAGCATTTGCCTCAGCTGTGAACGGCTGACTGGCTGAAGTAGAGGCGCGTTGGCTGACCGCTGACGGCTGAAGAGCCATTGTTCAGTCTTCAGTGAGTCATTGGCAGTGTAGCCGTGAGGGTGACGTCCTAGCTTGCGTTTTTGGGCATCAAATCTTCGCGTATATTTATGTGACTTCATGAGACTTGGTACCACGTAGAGTATTTTTTTCAATAATGTCACAACATTAAAAGCAAGATTTTTTACGGACAAATATCTGGGTTAAGTTCTAAGTGTCAGAAGACCAAATATAGTGGATGCCCTTTACTTTAGAGTTTAGACGGTAGACCTGAATGATGCTTGACAATTCATCATGTGAGCATTGTGTGCTGTAATTTTTTCCTGCAAACAAAAAAAAAACAGAATCGATTTCTATGTCCTCCTGAGTCCTGACCTAGCCAAAACATTATAACCGTTCGCATTCTTTCCATTCTTCTCGAATCTCGATCTTTGTGGCACGGCGCTTGCAACACAACTGATGTACCACATTGAGTCCTCGAACGTGATCTAAAAAATCTCTGCAAGCTCTTTTAATGCTGATAATTTCCCCCTATATTTCTTGAACTGTATTTTTGTATGAAGTATGTTGAATAAAGAGCCTAGAAACTATGTAGGCTCTCGCAAACCGAGTGCGATAGGACTGTACGTTATAAATTAAATTAGTAAGCCGACAACTGACGCTGTAATTTATTTAGTCTTCTTCATACTGTGGACTGTTGTTTATTGATATTTATTTTATTCTAAAGTATCATCATTATTTTACTATCCCTTATTTACGAGACGATATTTTCATCGCTATTTAGTACGATAATGAAAAATTTTGTCCTCATGAGAAGGCTCAACGCTGAAGGTCGTTGATCCGATCTTGTCTGAACATTTCGTAGTTTCCTTTCATCTGCCTGATTCCTTGTTGCAAGTAGGCTGAGCTTCGCGTGGGTTGCTTGCGTTGTACCAGTATATTAATATATGCAGTAGCTGTTTAAACCTCATTTGCAAATATTCCTTCAATAATATGGTGATGAAACCCATTCTACCTAATGTGTAGGGCCAAGTTAATTCTCACCAATCTTATTGTGTCACGCATGCGCAACACAAGACTCGACTTTTCACTAAGCTTTTTGTTAGCTGGCTTAATGTAAGCTGCATTTTTGACAGCTTGTCGAATTTTCCATTCTTTTGTAGTCTCGTAATCATCAAAAAGTTATTTTGTAGCCGGAACTTGAAATTGGTCACAATATTAATTCACGATAAGTCCACAAGCTTGCCAGGTTTTAAACATTTTAGCATTCAGCCCCAGGCCTCGTTAAGACGCCACAACACTGCGGTATGAATCAGACCTTCTCATTCCCAGTGCCATGTACTAAAAGGCATTCATCAGACCTCCAGGCAAGGTTGGTGCCTTCACAGCCTAGCTAGCCTGCTAGGTAGGGTACAGCGTATAGTTCGCTGCTGCTTGCTGCTGTTAAATCTCGCTTTGCTAGTCGTCAATGTGCTTCATATTGACTACGTCTTAGAAACTGTGCGGGACATTTTTTATCTTAATATAAATAAAAGTTCTGAGCCTAAAAATGTCTTTTCTGGTAAATTGTGTAGTATTTTATTGTCTTCATTTTAGAGAATAATGAATAGTGTGATAAGATAAAGATGATCGACCAGAGTTCGATCCCCGATAAGGAGACGATTTGTATGCAGCGAATGTCAAGCAGCCGCTCAAGCAGTGACAGCAATGAGAGCGAGCTCTGCCGTGAGGGTGGATGGTCTCACTGCAGAGTGACATTCAGCCTCGGTGACTGTGAGCTGCGCTTGCCGCTTGTGAGATATCGAAAGTAAATTGTTGTGTGTATGAAAAATAGTTCATTTGTAACACAGTTGATATAACGGAACGGAAAGAAAGTTACTGCCACCAAGCATTTATATCGCTTACTCTTCTCAACGAAGAAATTGAATGCATTGTTGCGTTTCCAGACATTTTTATTGTAACTTTTATTAAAACGGACTAATCAAATTGGAAAAATTTATGATAGTTCCTTGATGATAGCTGATGCTCTTTACTAGGAAAGTGCTTATAAATGCAGTACCGTATGTGCTATGGTACATGTGCTATTACGTCTAGTTCATTTAGAAGAAAAGGACGCCTCTAGAGCTTCATAATCAGCGCAGGTCGATAAAAATTTAAAGATATAAATAGAATTTGCCGATGTTTAAAATTTTCATTTTTGAAAATTTCTCTTATCGTAAATATAAGAATTAGATACTCATGAACTACGATGCGTTGTAATTTTAGTGACAAAGGCTGGTGATATGTGCGCTGTAATGCATGAGACTCGGCGAGTACTGCGTCGGTGTATTGCATTTGGCAGTGCTTTGACTGCTGCGCGGTACAGAGCGCAGTATTAGTGCATGTAGGCACACTAGGCAGTCAGCCGCTGTGCGTATGTTCGTACGCTTACTGCCGTGCTGCTGCTGCTGCTGCTGCTGCTCATACCATTCACAAGTTGAGCTTGGCAGGTGATGCTCATGCAGGCACTCTCGATGTCATCTTACTGCTGTTGCTCTTCAATTTCACGTTGCTCTCTTTGCTTGTGCCATTCATGAGTTTTGCAGAGCAGCAGGTGAGTTTCTTCCTGCCTCTATTCATGCCCTGATCCAGCTGCTGCTCTTCACTCCCATGATTTCGTTCATTGTTGTATTAATTCTTTTACTTTTGGCCGCTCGTTATTTTACACGCTAGCCATTGATGTTATACTCGCTGCAAATGCGGTAGCGGCTTCTTGTTAATCCAGTTCCTATTGGTACTTTTGTCTTGTACTCGCGTGATAGTTGTGCTCTGAAGAAGGCAATGGAGTGCAATAACAACAGGCCATGGGCCTATTTCTTCAGTGCCGACATTTCTATTCTATTCTATTTCATTCTAATTGTGAATGAGGCAAGGTTCTATGGCCACCGCTTTGTTTGATACTCCGGTACGTGGACGATATGATGATAGCATATGGTTTTGCATAATTACTACTTCTCACGAAATGTTTGTGACAGTGAGATTTAAAATACTTCTACTATACAATTATAAATTCTCAGGGTCTCTGCACACAAGTACTAAAATATTCTGCACTTTTGTTGAGGTTGATAAGAGTCTTGGTTAAGAGGTCGCACCAGATATTATTTTTTGGCTGGTTGGCGATCATCGGACAACCTACGCTTGACGATCATCAAAGTGCTATAATCTTGAATAATAATAAGCGTGGTAGTGCTTGATATCATTTACTGAAATTACCTGCCAACAAAACCTCACTATGCGGTGTGCCGCAAGCAATTTTGAATGGTTTTGTTTTAAAGCGATTTTTTAGATTTACCTCCCACTACCGGCGCTTTCGATTTAGTTAGTTAAGTAATTCTTGTAAATATTTAAAATGATTCCTTACCTGAATTTCGGTAACATTTCATATCCGCTTGAAAGTGTTAACCGATTAATCGTTTTCGTCGCTATGCCGTTGATCATAAGAATGTGGAATATGGAAGGAATGTAAAGTTGCTCTACCTTAGATCTTTCATTAAAAGCTTTTAGTATAAGCCATGCGCAAGTGATGGCTCCGAGACTCTCGGCTAATTCCACTGCCATTTTTGTCGAGCATGGCTTATGTATTTAACTCTCATTTGTTGATAATTTGTCAATATAAATGCATTGTATGTGAATTAAATGCTTATATTTTCTCTACAAGTTTCACTATCGCATTGCGTTCTGTGTGTGACGCGGTGTGTGGTCTGTCTACTGCTCTACTTCATCTACAACCCTGTCGCAAATGTGAGTATTTTTCAAAACCATTTTCTACAGAAGAGAGAATGTTCCAAGAGTGAGTAAGTTTGTGCGGATGAACTCGCCCGGAGCTCAAGAGATCTGAGTTCAAATGAGTAGCACTTCGCTAAGATTAAAGTGCTTGGCTGAGATATTACCCTCTTATCGAATGAGCGGCGTCTTTGGCTTAGATATAGAGCTTTGTGCTGATACCGAGACTGATAACTAGTGCCTTGCGATGGTGCTGGCGGTGTAGTTGCTTTTGCCACTCTCAGTTTAGCGGGTGATATCACCTAAGAATTACGGATACTCGTATTATTAGAACATTCATCTTCATATCTTAACTGTCTCCTGGCCTGACCTGTGTTTTAAGCGTTCCTGTCCTGATCATGGACGCGGTGTTTTGTTTTTTGTTTCTTTGTCGCATGACAATAAATCATAAAACATGATTTATTCTCGCCCTAGATTTGAGTGCAATTTTTGAATTGTACTGCTGCTTTTGCGGTAGATTTATTTAACTAGTAATTGCGCCAGAACGTAGCAAATGACGATTCTTGTGATTGTTGTTGAACGGGTACATTGAGGTTAATCGAAATGGCCACTCCTTAATTTTCTGTCTTGACGAGCAGCTGTTGCGGCGACCTGATGGTCTATACTTTGCTTTTTATCTGGTGATGTCACAGCTGACCTGAACACTGATATGTTGATAGAAAAATTTTCGAAGCAATTGATTAGCTGATTGGAAAAAACGTTGAACTCTAGTTTCAGTGATGGTCTATAATGCCGTCATTCATGTCGCTTGTTTTCACAATTTATTCACGAGATAAGCTGCATCGACTGGACAACCAAGACTCCTGGTTGTGACTCATGTTCTGCATGCTATAGGTTCGGAATCAATTTCATATCTGCATCATGATCGTAATTCGTATGGGCGTCGACAAGAACGTTATATTTATTTCTTAATCTCGACATTTTTTCCAGGTGACTCGTAACTGCTACTCTCAATTCATGCCTACTTTTTGAATGAATTAAATTTAAGCTTTTCGTGGTGCTTCTCATTATCTCGTTAATGCAACGATTCCCAAACCCCCTCGTAATGGTTATTATTTATTAATATAAGTTCTGAATACTTTTGATCAAAGTTCTCACATGAAAATTATTTTGGTCTATTAGAAACGTTGCTGAATAATAAGAAAAGTAAGCAAGATAAAGTAGAAAACCACAGCATTCAAGTTGAATCAAAGAAAGCGATGAATTATTAGTGTCAAAGATTGAAGTAAAGTGAAGATAGGAGAAAAGTGAAGATTGAAGTACAGTGAAGACTGAAGTAAAGTGAAGGTTGAAGTAAAGTGAAGATTGAAGTAAAGTGAAGATTGAAGTAAAGTGAAGATTGAAGTAACGTGAAAATTGAAGTAAAGTTAAAATTGAAGTAAGGTGAAGATTGAAGTAAAGTGAAGATTGAAGTAAGGTGAAGATTGAAGTAAAGTGAAGATTGAAGTAACGTGAAGGTTGAAGTAAAGTAAAGTTCCAAGTGTTTCTTGAGCAAGTAATGCGCTGAAGCTGCAGTCGCACGATGGCCACGCTGAACTCTCTGTTCTCGTTCACGTCGCCGGCGGTGAAGAAACTCTTGGGCTGGAAACAAGGCGACGAGGAGGAGAAGTGGGCCGAGAAGGCTGTCGAGAGTCTCGTCAAGAAGTTGAAGAAGTCCAAGGGCGCCGTTGAGGAGCTGGAAAGGGCTTTATCCAACCCGGGCCAGCCTTCCAAATGCGTCACTATCCCCAGGAGCCTGGATGGGCGTCTGCAGGTGAGTCGTGTGATTATTTTATTTGCGATGTCGAGGATGCAAACTTGTGGTCAAGTTATCACGGAAGAAAGCTTAATAAAGTATCAGTACTATTTTGGGCTCAATTCGTAAAAAAATTTGTTGTGAATAATTGGTGCTTTCACTTAAATTTATACTTGATCATTTGGGTCGTCTTGATTGCGCTGATGGATTCTGAGAGTCGCCGTGAACAAGCGTGATAGCGAATTTTGTTTGAATTTTGAATTAATGAACTGATTGGCTATTTAGATGTCGTGCAAGTGTTGTGTATCTTCACTTGAGTGTTGACTTACCAAACTTGGTCTTACTGCGTTCAATGTTCAAAATTCACAAGGCAACCATCATCCGTTTTACATGAAATTTCCAGAACTTAACAACCGAGTTACTGATGGTAGCAGTGCGACATTAGGTGACGTACGCAGTAACCACACATATAGTCAGATGGGGTAAGACAGGACCGAAATCACTAACAAGCCCGTAGCATCTATACCATGAATAATTAAAAAATCCTAAACATATCACAAGGTAATTTTGACCAAAATACTCCATGTACTGACTACACAATAATATATTCATTTAAAAACTATTTTTGATAAACTGTAGGGTAATAGAGGACCATTTGTGGGGTAAGACAGGACCATTTGTGGGGTAAGACAGGACCATTTGTGGGGTAAGACAGGACCATTTGTGGGGTAAGACAGGACCATTTGTGGGGTAAGATAGGACCACTTGTGGAGTAAAACAGGATCATTTAGTGGTCCTGTCTTACCCCATGTCCGGTCCTTTTTTACCCCATTTTATAATGCATGTCAGGCAGTGATGGTAGCAGGTAGGAATGTCTAGTATGTCTCAAAAGTTGCTTATTACTTGAGGTTACCACTTACCACTTACTAGACTTCTCTTTCAGTGGACTGTCTCTTCTAATAATTTGTCTTATAATTTAAACGCGATTATATACTGGGGATATTTTTGTGCACAGCGTTGGGTGGCGGGGGTGATGCGCAGTATAATTTTAATTGCTGAAGTGCGAATGCTATCGTATTATGCACGTCCTAATTGAAGCTTATGCTAGCTTGGCTTATTGAAGCTTATACTTGTAAGCTTATGCTTGGCAACAGTTGAAGTCGTAAGCGCACAAGTGATGGACCGCAACAAGTGGCAATTCGTACCGTGGAAGCGCTTGATGATCCGACTGCCTGGTTCAAGACATCCTACGATGAATGCCACAATTAAGTTAGAATCGATTAACAAGACGATTATCAGGGTAATTATTTGATGGGGGAAAGGCAGTGAAGATGACGTAACGTCATAAAAATGTCAGTTCAAGCTATCTTGCAAATAATCTGACGAGTTAGGTAAGTATTCTGGTGAATTTTTTTTTAAATGTGGCAGAAATAAGTTAATTAATTAAATTACTAACATATGCTCGTTCTATATGCAACTATCTTTTTTTGACATTTCAGAGAATAGGCGTATATTTCGTTGATGTGTTGCTGTGCTGCCATATCTTTTATGTGAACATGAGCTCCCATGAATCTTGTTACACTCAAGCAGTTGGAACATCAGGCAAGTGGGGCTGCTCACACTCTTTTTTTTTCTGCGTGTGGACGTTGGAATTTATCTTTCAATTTGCACTAACTTGTATTTCTGTGCGACTTGAATGGTTCTGTGTAGTGGACCGGATATGCTCTAAAGGTGAGATAAGCTCGCCGCAGTGAAGCCTTAACCTCGTATCGAGTCATGCCATACTTGGCATCAATGGCGCCGTGTGGCGTCTCATGTCCGTTGTGGCGCAACATATCTCTGAAGGTAATGTTTTCCGAGGGGGAATGTTATTGAGTTTGCTCTTGACAAGCAGAGGATGCGTGACATTTGATGCGTGTCACGGATGCATGGCGATAACTGCGCCGACGCTAGCAGACTACTAACTTTTAGCCGTGGCCAGCTGTTTTCCTGCTTGCATGTAACTCTTTAAGACGCAGTCACTTCATCTCAAGAATGCTATTCGAATTATTTTCACATTTCGAGACTTATTCGGCATATTAAATTGCATTCTGAATATTTTCTGTACGGAGAAAACCATTTTTCCCTGTTTCAGTTATAATTAACGATCCGTTTCAATGTTGAAATCGAAAAAAAACAGTATTAATTAAGAACACTGGCATGCATTCTGAAGTTTCGCGGCTATGTGTATACACATTTGGGATCTTTATCAACATTGAAATATTTGATCAATTTACCTATGATCGACTCAATTTTTGAGGGGATCTGATTTTACACAAATGAAATCACTACGCCAGGTTTGGGCCAGGTTAGTAATAATTGAGTTCCTGCCTTAATTTGAGTTGAAGTAAACCCCATTGACGTGTCGGATCGAGAAGAATATTGCCTTGTCAACCCGAGCATATTGACTTGTCAACCCGAGCATATTGCCTTGAGCAACCCAAGCATATTGCCTTGAGCAACTCGAGCATTTTGCCTTGTCAACCCGAGCATATTGCCTTGTGCAACCCGAGCATATTGCCTTGTGCAACCCTAGCATATTGCCTTGTGCAACCCGAGCATATTGCCTTGTCAACCCACGAGCATATTGCCTTGAGCAACCCGAGCATATTGCCTTGAGCAACCCGAGCATATTGCCTTGTGCAACCCGAGCATATTGCCTTGAGCAACCCTCACACCGCTACTCATGAATGACTGGCATGCATGACTGGGGGCTACACAAGTTCTAACGTGTCTCGCTGCTCTGTGTGGTGTCCACTTCTTCGTTCACGCGTACCCTGTGTGATAAGACACACGAGTGGCTCGCATAGTCTGCAATATGGCTCGCATAGTCTGCAATATGTTTATTCCTCAATTTTATTTGCTGCACTGAAACGGGTACTGTTCAACTCACAATGCCTTTAAGTGAAATAGGTACATTTGTATCTGAAAGATTTCACAAAGACACAAGAGCTCGTTGCGGATCTCTACAGTGGTGTTGTGATTACAGTTTTATTTTGACTAAATTTTGAAGTGTTCACCAAAGGAAATAAGACTAGACTCATTATATTTTGCTCCATTGCTTTCAAGTTCACACGTGACAGTCGTCGGCTGTTGATGATTTAGCGACTTTTAGCGTTAGGGCTTTGATCTCAATTTGTTCTTGTTTTTCGGTCACCCAAACAAGGGTCTTTTTTCTCCGAGTTTTTTCTGGGAATGTAGAGCCTGCGTTGCTGTAATTGAGCGCGTGGTCCTGACAGCGCTGCTCGTAGCGCAGCTTTTACTGGCACTAAACAAGGACACGATACTGCATCTCTTCCTCCTCGAGACCCAAATACAAGCAAGCTATTAACGCTCGCTTCCAACTCGTACTTATACCCGTCATTCCTCAGTCCAACCAACATTTTTCTCCGCACGGCATCCGGAATTCCAGAAGCGTCCTGTCATGAATTTTATTCAAAACAAACCGCTGGCATTAATTCCCCCAGCATTTTTATCTAGCAATTCCACTACAGAATATTAATATATTTGAACTCATGATAGCTTATGTAAATAAAAAGCAATTATTGCTTGATTTGTTTACTGATGGGTGTACTTAGTCTCCATCGCAGCTATATGAATTCATGTAGTTATGCGAAATGACGCAATCGGCATCAACTTACGGAAGACCTCATCGCATTGCATCACTCTTTCTCGTTGCTATAAATTACAGCTGGCTTTGGTAGCTGGTTTCTAGTACTGCTAGCATAGTATATAATAATTGACCTGGCGTTTATTGAATGTTCATTTAAAGTTGGAAATGTAGTGTTCATTTTTAATTGTTTTTCCTATTCTCATTTGTTCAGAGTTCTACGTTAGCCACCACATTTTGACATTGCGAAGGTATCCGAGATTGACTTTATAAGTTCGTGAAAATATCCACTTACTAAGCTTTGGACTTACTCTTTTGGTACTTTTGTAATATGGTTGAAGATTTAAATGGCCTAACATCTCGCCTGAAAAAGTGTCATGATTTGAATCTTTTACAAGCGGATTCATTTAAGAGAGTGGCAGGCCTGGTATTGCTTGTTTTCGGCACAAGGCAGAACCGAACGAGTCTTTGAAGTCTATTTCGAGATCCATGTGTGCTCAGCGAGGCGCTATTTTCGCCAAGACTCAGCAGCACAGCGCAATTTTCTGGTGCTTGTGTTGGGAATTTTCCTTGTCACTGAAGCTCGGCAATTGCAGGCTCGCCTGGCTCTCTGGAATGGCTGGAATGTCGCTCTTTTCCTTGCTTTGAGCCTGATGGTCCCTTCCCCACACCCCCTGCTACATAATACCCCCTCCCACTACTTCCTACTGATGACGTCACAACACCCCCATCCCCTCATCCCCCGCAATACGTATACGTTGCCCGCTGCTTGCGATGACGTCACGCCCACGCAACACGACATGGTTGCTGTATCCTGTATACGAGAGTGCTTCAAAAAGTTCGTGGAAAAACATCAGTTGGAAAATAACTATCAAAGTTATAAGGTTTGTTTGCATACATATGCTCTATCATCTCGGATAATACATTTCTGTGAACGGTGATACCTGCCTACAAGTCCATTTGTGTAAAAGTGAGAGTCATGCGACGATTTGAACCATGTTTTGGCAGCTCTTTTTGCTGCGTTAATTGATGGAAACTGGGTACCTTTCATTGATTTTTTCATGTTTGGAAATAGAAAGACGTCTGATTTGGCTTAGTCGGTTCTATGAGGTGGATGCCGCATGATTTCCCATTAAAATTCGCGTAACACAGCACCTGTCTGCCGAGCGCCATGTGCGAGTGCATTGTCGTGGAAGAGTGCGCTCCGGTGCTGCTGCCCAATGCGCTTCTCGGCTATTCTCTTGGAAAAGTTTATCAAAATCTTTACATAATAAACAGCTTGAAAATTTTTCTTGTTCTCTAGGATGTCAAGTAACAAGATTAACTCTGCATCCCCGAAACCCTTCCCTCATGAACGCTCAGATTTTTCTTTGACAAGCCCACTTCCTCCCCTGAACAGCCGCTGTTTCGATTGAGTTTTGTCGTCAGGATTGTACTGGTAGAAACATGTTCCATCCCCGGTTACAATCCGGTCAAAAAGTTTAGGCAAAATTTCTGTAGAGAGATTGGCCCTTGTTTTCTGCTGATCTGGGCGCAACAGCCTGGGAATTCAATGAGTAGAAGGCTTACTCAGTCCCAAACTGTCCACCAGAATTGTGTGTATGGAACTCACAGAGATGTTGAGGTTGTCTGCTACTGATTTGGTTTTTATTCGCCTATATTTTTCAATGAGATCACGGACAGCGTTAATGTTTTCCCCAAAACTGATGTGCACGGCTTGCCTCTGCAGGGATCATCTTAATTGGTCTCATTTCTTTTGCTTCCGGAACGACTAATCCATTTGTAGGTTGCTGATTTTTCCGAGGCATTGTCACCATACTCATTTTAGAGAATCAATGATTTGGCTGTTCTTACAACCAAGCTTCACCATGAATTTGATGTTTGACCGGGCCTAAATTTCGGCAGATGCCATGTTGCATGATCGATTGTTGCTTTCAAAACCCCACGTTTGTAAACTTAATTTAATGATTCATGTGAAAACACGTTATAAAACAGGGTCGTGGTGGTGCATTGAAATTATTTTATTTTATATAATTTTCAGGCATGTCTATTTTCCACGAACTTTCTGAAGCACTCTGGTATACACGCATACTAGAGCCTCAACCTGTGATCTACGGCAGCGTGCATGTCCAAGGCAGCATCTGAAGTCTGTTCAGTGACTTCAGTCAACATATGTATTATCTTTAGAGTAAATAAATTGCCTTCACATGATAGGCCGCTTTAGCAAACATACAAATTAAAAACTGTGAGCATGGACAGCGAAGGCTTTGGCTTTTTAAAAACAGCTGTAAATTTTTCCCGAAAACCCTATGCCTGACTAGAACCTTTAAAAAACGTAACGTTTATTTTATTTTATTCATTTTTTAAAAACTCTGAAACGTAACGAAAGTTGTTAGCACAGTTGCTCTTTTTCTGCTGTCATTGCCAAGGAAATTCAACTTTAAAAAGTTTCTTGATCCATGATCTCGACTTTGGTACTGAAACATTGATCCTTAAGGCTGTACACACATCAATGCGTGTCACGTGTTGATAATGTTGATATCATTTCATAACTGAAGCCTGTCATCACCATTAATCCGGGCTGGTGTTAGTTCAATCTGGTGGCAGACCTCGTATGTCAATGCCTGCACCACATCTCGCTTTCATGTACGCCAACTCAGCTCTTAATCCAACATAGATCATTGCCAGCTCATCAAGAGAACGTGCGCTCGCACCATAAAACCGACAGTCTCTAGAGGAAAACAACATTAAGGACGGCTAGGAAACGCATTAGGGCGCTTGCTTGTTTTGACTCGCAGCTATCGAATGATTAATCTTTGTAGACCTGCTTCTGCTGGTTCCTACTTTCATCTCGCAATAATTCATCATTGGGACATGTCTCACTGCCGAGTTGCCGGCTCATGAGTCAATTTATTTTAGAATTCCCTAGTGGAGAAGTGCCATGGGAAAATATGAGAGATTATTAATGGGATTTTATTACAACTGTGAAACGCTTGCTGAAAGTGTTTATCTTACTGACAAAGGCTGCTTCTAAATGCTTATAAACGCAATTCGGTCCAAAAACGCTGAATGGAAAAAGTGAACTGGATCTTGAGTCGACTTTACAACCGGAATTTTTTTAACAAAGAACAGTATACCCGTGCTGTGTTGTTTCTGAATCGATCGAGTACCTAAATTACGAAATTGTGACATCTTTCTCTCTGTGATGAATATACTAGCCTTATGTCGTGTGATACTGATTAAAACACTAGTGAACATATTTTACAAGCCATCTATGTGGCTCTGGTAATGGTTCGGAACGGAATAACGGAATGCAAAATGATTCGGGTTAAATTTTCATAAATGATTTCTATACATTTTTATGGCTTGTGTGTTTTTTTACAATGATCGAGCCCAGGTGCCGAACTCTACTGTGTCCCTACTCCCTAGATAAGGACTTCGAATGCAGCTAAACGCAATGTACCAGGAGAAGTTATTTGCACTAAATTTTTGATCAAGTTGACAGTTCTTGGCTGAGCTTTTTTTTATTAGCCTGTTGCCGTGTACAGCCGTCGCAACTGGTGGGGCCAGTTGTGAGGCGCTGTTCAGCTGTTCCTAGGTAACAATCAGCTATTCCATCGGTAACAATCAGTAGTAGGTATAGCTCGTGGCAGACGTTGATGCCAGTTGTGGGACGTAGCGATGGTATAAACTATCCATGCAGCGTCAGTGGATAGATGGAATCTCGATGGCATCCAATAAGACCAATGGTATAATATAATGGCAGCAGCAATATGCATGCCGCGTCTGTAGTGGTGCCATCGGTGTGGTGGCAGCGCAGCACGCAGCACCAGCAGTGGTGGCACTTGCATGACGCAGCAGCAGGAGCAGTGGAGGCACTTGCATGACGCAGCAGCAGCAGTGGTGGCACTTGCATGAAGCAGCAGCACCAGCAGTTGTGGCACTTGCATGACGCAGCAGCAGCAGTTGTGGCACTTGCATGAAGCAGCAGCAGCAGTGGAGGCACTTGTATGACGCAGCAGCAGCAGTGGAGGCACTTGTATGACGCAGCACCAGCAGTGGTGGCACTTGCATGACGCAGCACCAGCAGTTGTGGCACTTGCATGACGTAGCACCAGCAGTGGTGGCACTTGTATGACGCAGCAGCAGCAGTGGTGGCACTTGCATGACGCAGCAGCAGCAGCAGTGGTGGCACTTGTATGACGCAGCAGCAGCAGCAGTGGTGGCACTTGCGTCGCGCAGGGGCGCAGCGATGAGTCAGCGCTGCTATCGACCAGCGGCGTAGCGCTGTCGCCGCCCCGCGCTCGCTGCGCGTGTTGTGCGCGCCACGGCTGCAGCCAACTCGACTGCCCTGAGCACGTTATGAAGTCGTGCAATTTCTTCCGTTATTTCCGTGCTGTCATCCATTATATAATGGTGATTCTTGCCTGTATTTATTCTTGTCTTCTCGAAACGTTTGGGATTATTTCATAATGAATCAGTTAATATATATGTATCATTATAATCGTATCATCTGATCGTTTCATTAATACATTATATAAAATTAAGTAAAATTTAAATGCATTAAATTATTCGATTATTTCCAAAATTTTTGTTTATCATTAGTGTGATGATTAATATTCATGTAATATTCATGTATTCATCACTCTGGCCTTGCGAGAACTTGAGAAGGAATTAATTTACGAGCATAGAAGATGGTATACGGCACCGACTGTAGAGCTGTATTTCTATTGGTGTATTTACCTCAATTTGTGTCCCTGAAATATATTGTTCACCTGTTTTGCTTGGTAAGATAGAGGGCCATCGATATAGCAGGAATGCCACACACGTGGCCACAAGAAGTGTCTGCTTCTGTCGTTTTCACGGTTCAAATTAAAGGCATTCATGCCTGGTGCATTGCTTCTTTAAGACCGCTTACCCCTGCCGGGCATTGTTTGCGAACGTTCATACGCCATCGTTCGTTCTAGAGCATGCGACGAATTTTCAGCATAGCACCTTCGTTATCAGAACTTTCTATTTCTACTGTTTTGATATTGATAATATCAGAAATCGACAAACGCGAACCAAGGAGGAACTCAGAATACGGTCATTTTTGTTTTTTTGAAAAAACATAAAATGTGTCTGATGCCATGATCTTCTGTACTCGTAAAGAACTTGTTCGGTTAGCACAACATGTTCTTAGCTTATCTACCTAATGATTAAATTTCATATGCTGCATGCAACCTATGGCTAAACAATGATAAGCATCGCCCAGCTGCTGTCTGAATGGTTCTTTAAATTGTGGTGAATATTATCATGTAAGGCTTGAATAAAATCTGCACAAATGTATGCACTCCTCAACTGGCGCACGTTTTTTTCTCTAGAAGATATAACATTATTGTTAAGTGTTCACATATCAAGTATGATGAGCATTCGTAAGGTCCCAGCATCCGAAATGAATAACGCTCGTGAACAGGGGTTGCAACCCGTGTTTAAATGCGGATGAGTTATAACACCAAGCGTAAGCTTGTTCGCGAACGTTTTGAGGCCGCGTTCGTCGTTCGCAGAGAATGCTCGGCTGGTGTGGACCTTCAGACGGCAATAAGAACACTGGGGCAGCCTTGAGCTCAACTTGAACGGGCTTACCAAGTTTTAACAAACATTCCTGCAAATAATTATTTTTGAGGTCTCATGAACCGCAGAAATTAATTTGAGATCGAATTTAATTGGTTCTTCTCTATTTTTCTTCTCATTAACTAGAGATTTGATGCGTATTGTTGTCCTTTTTTTTTGTTATCAATGATGTTTCCTTATCAGAATTTTATCATTGTAATTCCGCTTGTATTTTTAATCTTATGAGAAATTTATTGCCATACATGAGAAAATTTATAAGAAAGCCACGCGGGCCTCTGAGTCAGCGGCTCGCTCTGATCATGTCGGGTCACGCGGGCCTCTGAGTCAGCGGCTCGCTCTGATCATGTCGGGTCACGCGGGCCTCTGAGTCAGCGGCTCAGTGTGCCGCTCATATGCTCGGCAATTCCTGCTGCTGACGCCGCCCTCATTGGCCTGCCTTAATTTGAGGGATACCTCTGATGGCCATAAAACGGTCAAGTCCGCGCACAAAAAAAAAGACCAAAAATATTTTATAACTCAATATATACTAGTATATTTGTAGGTTCCAGAGTAAAAATCCCATTTTCATTTTTTTCGCATTTTTCAAATTTATAAGGAAGTCCCGTCATCACAAAATTTAGCCGGCTAACGCAATTTAGAAAAAAAACGAAATCGCGGAATTTGTCAGGAAAGAAAGACCATCTGATAATTCTGATTAAGAATATAAAATCGCTCGAAGTCTCGAACCGCAGGGTCGATCTTGCGAAACCGCATCGATAGCTTCGCTCGTCCAAAGCTTTATTGCAACATCTGAACACGAGCGTTCACGGCTCCTGACTGAAGACAAAAACATAACGAAATGGGTGCCCGTTTATTATGGTTGTACGGTGTTTGGCGCAATGCAATTTTTATTGTATTATATTTAGCGAGACGAAATTTTGTCTATAGCTAACCACGCAAAACAAGCCATACGTTTGATGTTTTTGCTGATGTTTATCTACATGATCATAATACGTTTAATGACGAATTATAGCCAATAGCTTGGTAGCCAAGTTAACGCGACACGGTGGTGTTGTTTGGTTGTTCGTATCAGTGTTTAACACTGGTAAGACGTGAAGGAATGTGTGTTCGCAATTTATTCTTAAATAATTTCCTCGTTATTCTTCAGTGTGTAGTGATGATATGTTTAGCTGGTGTATTATATTACTTTCTACTAAAGCACAAACAGCTGACGCGTAACCGGCTTCCTTGTGATGATTTTACTCGTTGAATACGTCCGTAGCTGGAGAAGAATAGTTTTGAATAATTAACTTTTGTTCTAATGTTTGATGAATTAGTGTGCTTAAATATTGCAGCTCATCTGACACGAATAAGCACAAATTTGAATATTATTTTTCCTCTTGAATGGCCGTATTTCGCTCGCCTTAACTTTAATACTAGCATAAATAATTATCATTTGTATGATTGTAGCTTGATGTTCTACCTTGCAGGTGTCGCACCGCAAGGGCTTGCCACACGTCATCTACTGCAGGGTGTGGCGCTGGCCAGACCTGCAGAGCCATCACGAACTCAAGCCGCTCGAGCACTGCCAGTACCCCTTCAGCGCCAAGCAGAAGGAGGTCTGCGTCAACCCCTACCACTACAAGAGGGTTGAGAGTCCTGGTGAGTCCTGCAGTACAGGGATGTAGCGTGAGTCTCTACCTCTACAAGAGGGTTGAGAGTCCTGGTGAGTCCTGCAGCCTTTGCTACGAGTATCAATGCCCAGTACTGTCTTTGTGACGACAGAGGTTACTACTAGCATCTTCAATGGGGTTACAACCGATACATAATAACAGCAGTATCAGAAAAGGGTTCTTTTTGGGAGATTCTTTGCGTTAATAAATGAATTTCTTCAAGGATTGGTTTATTTGATGGTATTTTATGACAAGTTTCTATTCCTTTATTTCAGGTAATTGCTGATGCTCAAATTTAAGAAGCTTGTATCTACCAAGTACCACATTAAGTAAGGCATAGTAATAAATGTGTTGGCTGTTGACAGTGCTGCCGCCTGTGCTGGTGCCCCGACACTCAGAGTATGCCCCCGGGCACTCGATGCTTCCCTTCAACAACCAGCAAGTTAACGACGTGTCCATGCCCGCCAACATGAGCTACTCCCACAACGGCTTCGTCGCTGCCGGGTCCTCGCCCCCACCGCCATCCATGTCACAAGGTGACGCAGTAATGCATTCTTATTAGAGTTACCTATTATAGTCTTGGGTATAGTATACTCATATTATAAGGGTAATATCTTTTTTTATTTGGTAATATTTATGTAGTAGTCTTAAATAATGCAATGAAAAATTTGCAGTATAAAGTAATTTGTAATGTGAAGTGATTTGTAACCACGAAAGTAATTTGAATTATAAAGTATCTCTTACCCTGGAGTTAGTCTGATGCAAGTAAAATCCATGCCAAGCTCCGGAATTTTTCAAGGATTAATCGACTTTTATGAAGACAAAATAGTGATTGGAAAGACAAAGCCGCTCTGCACAAAGTATCGACAAGTCGCCCTCCTTAACACTGGCGTATATAGCCGAAATATTCTAAATATTAACTCTCTATTACATAATACATGTATTTTGTGTATTGTAATAAGATTGTTGGCATTGAGTATTGTGCTCGACAGCTTCGACGTCGAACTCCCTGGCGTCGAATGATAGCCTGGGGCGCCTTGGGGGCTCGTCCCCCGTGGGGAGCGTCAGCCCTGCCTCCTCCTCCTGCTTCTCCCCCGACAGCGCCTACAGCACTTCGCTTACTGGTGGGGATCTTGGTTCATGGTAGGCATCATCTGTTCATGGTGGATTATGTGTGGCCTTTGAATCGTTAGAATTCCTTCAGTTCCTTTTCTTCGACATAATAATAGCGGTTTCAGCGTTTATTTGGCCGTAGGCCTGTCGCCGATTCTTAGCATCGCAGAACATCCACAGCATTTTGCGGTCTCGAACACGCAACTCACTGCTACAATTCTGCTTTGCTTAACTGCCCGGCCTCCTTGCCGATTCTGACCATGCAGAAACTGGCGCACAGAGCTGGGATCGAACCCGCGCCTCTCTGCGCCAATCCTGGTACTCTGAACTTTAACCACTGGGCCACCCTGCCATGAAACTCACTTACGTGTACATGAAACTCATGAAACATGAAACTCACTTACGTTAATATTCATCTGGATTGAATATCCGTGCAAAATTAAATTCGTCACATTGCCGAATTTAACTTTTATTGACACTGAGATTCAAATGAAAATCGTTGCCTCTATATACGATCTTTATGCTCAGGGATGGAATATTCAACTCGGTTTACGGGATAATTTCTGAAGTACCATACGCAATTTACCATCTGAATATGCTGTGTTTTGGCTTGAGTTGAGCGTGTGTATTTCAGACGGCTTGTCCCCGCCCTACACCAACTCTGCTGATGACCTCAAGCAGGACACCGCCATGGAAGTGATACAGTCGCCGCTCACCTCCTCTATACCTCCCTCCATATCATCGCCTAGCTTCATGCCCGTAGAATATCAGGTAACTTATATACTCAGTTGTTACTCAACTGTCCCACGTACTCAAATGACAGGTAATCGTACGGTCAAAATCCTGATGCGTGTAGTATATATACTCGAGTTGTCATTACCATTTGAGCTACTACAATTTGTACTCCAGTTGTTATTACCACATTAGTTGTTATTACCACTCGTATTGCCATTAGTACTTGAGTTGACATTTTTACTCGAGTTGCCAATAGCATTCAAATGTTGGTACTCGATTTGCTGGGGCTGTGCATTGCACGAGTTTGGTTGCAGTAACTGGACGGTGCCATGGTGCCATGGATTTTCAGGCGACAGGCACGTTGCTCCATCAGTATACTGTATACGGCGGTCATGATGCTGCGGGACTGGGTGCAGTGCTCGCAGTCCTGTAATGGGTTCTTCCACCTGAAATCTCAGGTACTTGTGTTATGTTCGCGGTGATTGATTGTAATTTTTATTTTGCAGGAAGCAGAGAGCTGGTCGAGTATCGCGTATTATGAGCTCAACAACAGAGTCGGTGAAGTGTTCCACGCCACCACCTCCTCTGTTATCGTCGACGGCTTCACAAACCCAAGTCACAATTCCGAAAGATTTTGTCTCGGCCTCTTATCCAACGTCAACAGAAACTCCACCATCGAGAATACGAGAAGACACATTGGTAAAGGTGAGATCGGAGAGCACCTTTCTGCTGGAGCGTCGATTATTGCTGCGAAATAGGGGTCCATTTAAAAGTATGTAAAATTTCGCATTGATAGTCTGTTATGTGTGGTAGAAGAGAACGATGCTATTTGCGTCGTGTGATCGCTGGGCTCGAGGGTTTAGACTGAATTCAAAGTTCGATTGACAACACAGGTTTTAGTAATTTTGACGAATAAACTTTGGAGTAAGTTATCAAACTAGCTGTCATTCTTTTACATCATTTAGTTTATCTACTAATTATATCTGGCTCTCTCAATGGCAGCAGAGACGTTGTCTCGAGGCTGAGTGCTGTCACTGACCGCACAATTCTGCTCTTGTGCCGCAGGAGTCCACTTGTACTACGTCGCCGGCGAGGTGTACGCGGAGTGTCTTTCAGACTCGGCAATTTTCGTGCAGTCGCGTAACTGTAACCATCATCACGGCTTCCACCACTCGACCGTGTGCAAAATCCCACCCAACTGCTCTCTCAAAATATTCAATAACCAAGAGTTTGCTCAGCTGCTCTCGCAAAGCGTAAATCATGGCTACAGGGCCGTCTTCGACCTCACCAAGATGTGCACTATTCGGTCAGTGGCGCGTCGAACAATCTTCTTGATGGTCTATGGTTTTTTATCGTATTTACCGCGACCTTTATATACACTATTTCATCTGAAATTGTGCACTTGAATTTATATCATGTTTATTATTAGAATAGGAAAACATTAAACTAATTTTATATGCTGACAACAGGAAAAGATACTGTCAAGAACCCAAAGAAGAATTAAGTCAGCCATGTATAAAATTACGTAGCAATGCTCAGCACGAAGTATATTTAACAATAACCATAGTCAAATGGTTTTTAATGACCATACTAAGAAAATTTAGCATTAACCACAGTTGGTATAATCCATTAGAATCATCAGAACAGTAATTGTGCCATGTAGCACGCTGAATGTTGTCGAACTCTCGTGTATACCTAATAACGGATCGTGTGTGCAGGATGTCGTTTGTGAAGGGCTGGGGCGCTGAGTACCACAGACAAGATGTCACCAGCACGCCATGTTGGATTGAAATCCACTTGTCAGGGCCGCTCAAGTGGCTCGACACCGTCATCACGCAGATGGGCGCTCCCAACGACGTTATTTCTTCTGTTACGTAAAGGCTCGTCAGCTCGCCCTCCCCTTCATGCACGCTTCATTCTCATCTCCCCGATCAGGAAACTTCGGGATATTTCTCAGTGTAATTTAATGCATCGATGTTTTCATGCGTGAAGTTCGTCATCATTGGCCGTTTGTGTGCATCATTGATTTGTTGCATCAAGTGATGGTTGATGAGTTCCTTATCACGGATTAGTTGTGTACAGAGCTTTAGTTCCTGCCACATCGTGCATACGTAATCAATATTCCTCAATATTCTGATCGACTCCAAAATCTGTAGAAGAGCCGCTTCGTAGCCAGAAATATTTGGGCGATGGCACGGCTGTTGCTTTAGAGAACGCCAATAAAATATTGGTGCCAGGCCGATTCTGAGAATTGCTTTGGACCTCATCTCAGCCGCCATAGTCCACAGAATATCTGCAGGTTTATTGGGATTTGGTGCGATTTCCATGACGGAGCTGTCCCAGTTTAACGTGCAATTCGAGTGCAATTTGCTTTAATCTGACATCATGCTGATCTTTGCTTAGAGTAAAGCATTGCTGTCTCGAGAAATTATTTATTTGTTAAAGTCAGCGATGTTCATGTTCGCAGTTCTTAATTAATGTATGAAATTGTGCTCCTTCGTGACAGACTCATGCTTCATGTCTGTTGCATAGCAGCGCCTGACCTTCCCCCCTGAACGCGTAGTCTCGAACAGCTCCGCTGAAGTTTGCTCCTCGGTAGTCTCATTGAAAAGCTCAAGTGGATTCTAGAGCATCACTAAAGACCGAAAAACGAGACTAAATAACTTGAACAAATTGTCATACAAGACAAAAAACAGAATGTATCGCTATAGGTTTTTTTTTTGTTGTGCTATCCTGAAACCAAATATCTGCAAGCTGCATCGACCAAACATGAAGCCTTACGCATCTGCCTGTCTGTTGACCTCATCAGCGCCTTATTATTGCTATCGCGAATATTAGTATTATTTGATAGATGATTCTGCATCTTTATCCCACACATCTCAGTCGTTGATTAAGTTACCTACGTCGTTTGCATAGATTATGTTCGTTCTGGGCTAATGAACCTTTCTCCTACACAAAATATTCTTCGTCGGCACCTAACTTACACTTGTATAGAATTGCATGCCGTATCTTTCTTCTTCATTTCGTCTTTTTAACGATAAGATCATGTGTAATTAGTCACGGTGTGTTCGAGTCTTCTCAGTCCGCAAATTCGTCCCTAGGAACATGCCTAGAAAGATGAAGCTGGTACTAAGGAGACATTAATAGAGTTAATAATAGTTAATAGACACTTAGAAACTCTAGCAGCCGGCGAGAAGTGGCATATGCGGTGGGGTTTTGATGACTTTGTTTATCCGGTGTGTCGCTTGGATCTCCTTCCCAGCTAAAATTTTTGACCAATATAATTATAAGAAATGTTGATAAAATGTAAGTATTCTTAGGAGGAAAAAGTTGTGCCATAAGTTCGTAAGTGAAAGTAACTGAATCTTGCAATAAATGTAGCCATTAATAAGCCTATGGAAGTTTAATTTATAAATTATGACTTTTCGCATGTCTCTGGTCTGTTTTATCAGGTAGAAATATCTTTTTTACATTCATTGAATTAAGGTTTGTAAATCTGCTTGAAAAATTTACTTTTAACTCCAAGCGATGTATTCCGGTAAGGCTGTTCCTGACTTCTTTCATTTTGAGTTTCGGAAAAAAATTCTGGCTGTTCTTATTTTTAGGTGTATTAAAGTATATTTACTGCAATGTGTAAGAGGACCTCAAAATATCGCTCTTAACTTTGGACAAGTTTGAGGCGTAAGTCATGCCTCGCCTTGATAATTATTTGTAGTTCTGCATTGTCTGTTTAATCAAAGAATTCCAAGCACTGGTAAGGGGAAGAAAAATATTTCCTCTTCTTTTTGAGCCCTTCACATAAATTACGAGATGGTTAAATCGTTTGAATCATGAAGCATAAGCCATAAGAAGCGTGCAAAGTAAAATAATATCTGGTAATTACTTTTCCCCACAGCAACATATGTGATTGTTATGTTGCTTGAAACAATGTGTCGGATATTCCGCAACTCTGTTAGGAATATTAACCAACAGTCTAGCTGTGTAGTTTCCCTTAACAACCAGGAAAATATCAAGTAAATGAAGTTCAATATGTCTGGAGAAAAATTCTAAATCAAGAACCTTCACTTAAGGATTTATTAAGTATTTTATATAAATTATAATGAATAGCATTCTTTGTGAGTCGTCCTGTTGACTCTAACCAAATCGCAGGATTGTTAGTGAAGAATTTTGGGACTGCCGTCCTGATTTTTCAATATTTATCTCGTGAATTTCACTTTAATTGAGAAACCCATTTTTTTAGACACACCGTCATCCTGACCTTGGACGACACGACGGATGGAATTTGCATTCTCTACTTAGAATTTCTTGTTGAGTTGTACTACGGGAAACGCTTGCACCTATGGGCTTCATTTGCAGGGAAAGAATAGCTGGCCTAAGACTTCTAGCGAACTACGATAAATTTAAGGCATATGTAGAAATATCGTGCAATTGTTAAGAGGGACAAATTTTAGTCTAAAACTTGTTATTACCATGATGAAAAAATAGTTACATCTGAATTTCATCCGTTAGTTGAATTTATAACTCATAAATTCTAACTAAAATTCGCCCAACATAAAGTCAGCACAACCCATTTTTTTACGAACACATCAAACGTTTTCAATGATATTCTTACCTAAAGGCCAGTCTGGCTTAAGGTTATACCCTGTCCCGGGATCGCATGCTCTGCACAAAAGCAAAATGTCGTTGCCGTTCGCTTGTAATGATCGCTCTTGAAGGAATACTTGAAGCGTCGTACGCTCTCGATTGCTGGGATCGAGACTTTATGGCATTTTCCTTGAATGTCGGATTCCTTCAATCGAGTTCATGACTGAACCCTGATGCAAACATTCTCTCATTTAAATGTTCTGCGTACTATTTCTCAATAACAAGGCCGTGATGTCCAGCGCATTCCGAAACGACCAGCGTGAATGTACTGTCAGTTCGTAACTAGATGTGCGTAAATGATTCCAGTCTGCCGTAAAATCTTTCGGCAGGTTTCATGTCGATTTCATTTCGATCACTAAATAGGTTTCGCCAAGACAGATCGATGTCGATGTTCTCTCACGAGAATAGGTTTCCTAGTGAGGAACGTACGAATTTGATTCTATTAAGGCATGAATTGGTAAGAAAGTTTACCAAGTTGTTTTTGTGAGCTTATGTCTTTAGATCGCTAAGGAGAGATTTGGTCGCGTTACAGGCTAAGCATGTGTTAGTAGCGAGTAGTGTCCAAGTTGCAGCCAATACCTATAGAATCGCAAGAGTACTGAAAAAATTACGCTGTGCTTCTTGAGTAACCGTTCACTTCTCTCGTATGTGTGTTTAAGTAAATTAAGGGATAAATTCTTCAGAGGAAAGTAGGGTGCCTTCCGTAGTGAGCAGAAGCGTGCCTTCATTGCTGCCATCCAAGTTTGCCTGCAGAATCATTCCTCATCCTGTGACTTGATCGCGCTCACTGGTGCAACTCGTGAATCTTCTTAATAACCTGTCTTACTTTCTTTTCGCATTTCAAGTAGAAAATGCTCTTTATTTATCATATTATAGTCGAGACTTTAGTCGATTGCAGAGATTTCGAGATGAAGGTATATTAGATTATTCGCGCAGGTCCTGTTGGTAATTCTAGCTTCATTGAAGAGTAGGTTCAAGTTAGTTCATTTGAAGAGCTTTTTTTTATCTTAATTTGAATTTCACAATCATTATAAAGCTGCTAAGGTTGATATTGTAAATTCGATATATTAGCGCTGTACTCCACAACATGTAATAATTGTATAACTAACTTTGGCATCTTTTCTACGCTAGAGGCGAACGCGTCGTTCGAATTCTTTGAAGTTTGTTCATGCTTACCTTCACAATTTTGAGTGGATGTGCCACTTGCTCTCACAGTCTCTAGATTACTGCAAGATACATTGCAGCCTAAAAACAGATCCCAATGCACACACAAACATATTGCTACTTGTGGAGTGCAACTTACACTTCGTGGTTCATATCTACTGGGATGAGCGGGTCCATAAAACGGTGCAGAATCAAACAGATGTTAGAAGTTAAATATCAGTTCACTTCGTATAGAGTGTTTGAAATGTATGAGCTTGTGGCTCGATAGAAATTAGAATTCGCTCTTGCCATGTGAAGGCATTTAATAGTGTAACCTCTCAGCAGGGACTTCTGACACGTGTCTGTGCTATGGGATTTTGCGCTCCTAGGAGGATTGTTCTTGAGCGCCCCACCACTGAGCTTAAGTTATAATGAAGTTAAAGATTCCTTACTTTTTCTTTCTCTGTCTCTCTCGTGCTGGCGGCCTACGTCTCGTGTAATCGACCTGTTTAGTTTCTGTTGCTTTTCCTCTGTCCCTCCTTGTCACTTCGTCTCTTTGAGATGCTAACGCTGCTTCTTTCAAGCCACCTTCAGCGGGCTGGACAACTGAGACCTTCCTCCCATTGTGTGTGATGGAACATCTCAGAAATTTTCAATAATGATGACCTCACGCCTTACTAGCGATGTTAATTTTTGACTTTCTGTGCGAAATATCTTGATGGCTGAAGCGCTTGCAAACCGTCATACTACTATTATTAATAATGTAATATATCTTCACATCGTCGTCATGAGTTCCACTTGCGCATCACTCGTTTTCACTGATATGAACCTCACCCCGCCCTACTCTTTCTCATCTTATTCGACTAACTTGGTGAGTCGCAGGGTTTAGTTTCGAGACCTTCCACAGGATGAGCCCTCTGGTGTTTTTCTTAGTCCACTCCGGCTTAGTGCAGTGCATCTTATCCTGACCTTGATTTGGATCGTTCGTCTGATGAAATTCCCGTCAGCCCTGTTGATAGGGAGGGGAAATTTTTGCGATGTCGTTCTATGTTCCGCCACTCTTAAGTTAAGCTAATATTTTTATGATGATAGCAGCTTGCGTGTGCAGACGCCGCTTGACTTCATGCCATGAGAGGGGCTCGCACAAGCCGTTAAGTATTTCTTATAAGAGGCTACTGCAGGATTTATTCTCAGGTTAACGCGTCTTGTAGAACCGCCAGTCAATACCTTCGACCGAGTAACACCTATTGCACACGACTGTCTTTTCTATTTTCCATTGCTAACTTGCTTCCAGTCACTAATTTGTATTGACCGCTTCTCCGAGAGTAAAAAAAAATTTGTACAGGAAAAATTTCTTTCTTTAAAGAAAGAAAGGACTTCAAAGGAGCGCAACGGACACATCTCACGCGCGTCTGGCTCACCCATGCAGTCGTTACCTACCCGCTCGCTTGAGTGTCGTAAGCGAAAGCCGAGGTCACTCATCCAGAGCTTGATTTAGCAAGAACGCAACAACCTGATACAATGTTATACTACCTACTATCTATCTAAACAATAAAAATACAACGTGAAGGAAATATATTCATATGTAAATGTCTTACACATACAGAAACTAATTGCAAAATACTTACAAGCCACAAGGAGAACAGAAGGTCTAGGTCTTGAGAACGTACAAGAGCCGAGCCAATTCTAACAATAGTCATTAGTTCTAGAGTGGAGTAACTTACTAGTATAAACTATTGTATGGACTGCTGTGTACATGTGAGCGCGAGATCAGAAATTTCACGCCAGACAGCCGAGAATTTAATTTTATACACGTTTTAATTGCGAACTGTAGACAACTTGGCATGCCACGTGATTCCGTGAGCCAGCCTGCACCACTGAACACTTGCAAGGCTACCTGGCGGCAGAAGCGACTAGCGCAAATGTTCGGTGCAATATTATTAAAACAAGCAATTATTTTGTTTCTAAAACAAAATTATTTGTTAAACATTTTGAAACGCAATTTTATTCCTTGAAAGGAAGGAAAGTTTATTATGTCGGATGGTATCTCTAGAAGACGTTTCACAAACCCATACCAATATACATTCTATTTACGACTCGTGCTTTTGATTCACCTCCCTTAACAGCATGACGACTTTATTGACGCTGTTACCATGTCTAGTCTAGTAATTACTCTTGAGGGCTGTAAACCAAGTAATTATCTTGAAGCTCTCAGGATGAAAATGAGGCGAGACCAAGAACCTGATGTTATGGTAAATTAAAGCGCACCAATGAACAGAATCAAACCCCCAGAACTACTACTCAAGCAGAGTAAATACCGGTACCACACGAAATCCTTTTGATAAAGATTCATGACGGAGATTCAATCCCCCGAGATGCAGACGGGATCTCGAGTTTGTATACTACGTGTTATGAATAGCCAGTGCAGTGAGGTTAGTAAAGAGCATTGAGGCTAGGACAGTTTACTGGTGGTCTGACACCGACGCCCCTTGCAGCCGCTTGCTCGGTCGCGTCCACACGCACAAGGCGGCACGTGATTAGGCGTCCACGCACCCAGGCTTTGGTTCGCGTAGTAATCCATGGGGTAATGCGTGGCGCTCCATTGCGCCAGCTTCAGGGCCACCATCGCCTCGTATGGGGTGAGGAGCGGCTGGTTGAAGTGGTGCCCCCAGTCTATGGACAGTCGTGGACACGCGACCTGCACCCAGGCCTCGACGTGTCGACCCATCGCATTGAAGAGGTCAGGGTACACTTGGTCGTGGTCAACGGATATTACCTTCTTGCCGGCTGCGATGAGTTGACTCTGAGGCGTGTAAGACAAATTGCTACCGAGGCCTTACAAATTTGGGAATGCAATTGTTACGCTTATTTTTATTGACTGAAAGTTTCTCGGAAACTTCATAATGTCATGAAATGGAAGAAAAATCAAGCAGATTAAAGAAAATATTTTCTAGATGACTAAAAATAATGAGACGAAGATGAAGTAGAATTATCAGAAACAAAACTTAGAATCTGCACACATAATTTGGCCAATTACGGTACCGCGTATAGAAGACAAAAAAATGAGCTTATATCTAGAAAAATCATGATATAAGAATATGTTTTCAATTCAAATCACAATATACTTTCGATTTTCGAACTGTCGAGTAATTCCCCCAACCTGGATATGCTTCCTGACGCCATCGTTGCCCTGCCTGCCCAGCGTGGAGAAGATGATGCCCCAGACGTGCGCGTCAGAGGCTGCGTCGATTGCCTTGCGCCGGTTGTGCTTCATGAGAGGCTGGTCGTAGTATTCTCTGGACAGTACTTTGTTGTACGGATTGTATCTGATGAAAACAAACATTCAACAGGTAACTTCTCCGCCAGGTCAGTTGCTTGAGAGTATGTGATTTGAAACGATTAGATTAAGCTCGTAATGATTTGGTAAGTAAATTATGCATGAAATCGCAATAATTTTAGCATATTTTCATCATCAAATTCACACGAGGAAAGAAACCGACGCTCGGTTGAACGGTTGAATTTCATGCGGCAAAATTTTTTTAAATGATGGATAAGCATACCGGTACTGCTCATTGAAGACATACAGCTATGCGATGATGTAATCCAACAATGAGCAAATAATTTACAAGGAAAAGATCAAATTTGCTCAATCATATGCAATTTAGTACATAAATCTTCACACAGAAGACGATACTCACAAATAAGTATCCAGTTCGGGATTTGATATCATGATGGACTCCAAGTGAAACCTTCCATCGCCGAGTGCAACGATTGTGTAGTGAGGGTGAGACGGCAGGGGCGGTGATGTGCAGCCTAGCACCTCGCCAGGAGAGAGAGGGCGACTCTGAGGCACTAAAACGTCGTAGCCTTCATCACGTAACGCAATGGCTAACTTCTGAAGCGACCCTACAAACTGTACAATGGAAACTAGTGCTAACGGAGTTTTAATATCGAACGTCGCTCTGATCATCTTCATGAAGTGTGCAGAATCAAACTGAATATCAACAAAGACGTACATGATAGGAATAACAGTTTTGTCAATAGGAACTAAACATGAATGTCCATAGTGAACTAAAAGATCAGCATTGATACGTGCAGCGCTAATATCATCTACGCAGCAAGCACCATACGTCACATCTGCCATGTTGATGCACACAACGTCACAGTATGACTGCAAAATGTTAGATATTGTTTCTGCAAATATTTGAAGGCCCTCTGGCAGTTGTAAGGCAACAATTTTGGCCTGCAGCTGCTTAATTTTCCAAATGGTTTTAGGGATTTCAAAATTATAATTTTCGGGGAGCTCTTGAAGGGCTTTCATAAGCTTTGGGTCATTTTCTATTTCAGGAGGAACCCCCTTAAGGAGAGCTCGGGATGGCTTGAACACCTTCACTTTCTTGGAAGGTTCAACTGCCCCACTTTTGTGTCCAGTGGATGGAGAGTTTTCCATAATACTTGCTGAGTTAATTTCTCTGTAAAACAATTTGGCTTTATGAGTCACATAATTTCTAGATTGCCATCAGCATAATAAGTAAAAATTGTCAATACTACTTAGGCTATTGTAAAGCAATGAAGTATAGCACCTACCACAAGCACCTCAAGAAAGTGAGATATTGGAGTTCACAGACGAGTTGAATACATACAAGGGTAGCAGCTTCAAATGTCCATTATGTGAGGTAAGTAAAGTATTTATACAGAAAAATTAAAGAAAAATATGACAAGATTAAATTTATTGTGAACTTTCATATTCAACTTCAATATTCAACTATCTGGATGACAGACAGAGCACATGTATAAACTGTTTTTCAATTGGTGTTCACAGAACACCAATACTGGGAATCCTTGGTTTTTCAACTATTTAGAACTGAACCAAATTACCATTTTACTGATAAATTAAAACAAATTTTTGAGGAGTTGAACACCTGATCACTTGAAACACTTTGCAAGTAGAAAGCTCATATGACCAAATAATTTGTAGCATTGCTTCTTGTTCTTAATTATGCCATTGTCCTAATTCTAATATCTCTACAAATCATTCTAGCATTTGCTCATGAAAGTTTTTACAATTAATTTTTTCTTGCACACTTATTTCACCCATTATATACAGGTCCAAAGATAGCTAGCAATTATAGCCTAAACAAAGATAAGAGAAAGCCAGTAGGCCAACCATTGTACTAACAAAAGAATTCATCAACAAATAGAAAAATGGCACACATATTTCTGATCTTAATGCTTATTTCACCTATGGTGACATGCAGCAACAATTGTATTGGCTGTTAAGTGCAATATGTAACATTTCAGATACTTTCTTGCAGTGGGACAAAATCTTTTTAAGATGGAAATTTGCTTCATCAATAGTCACTGACTTAACATGTTTTTTTTTAATGTTTCAACTGTTTAATTCATTAAGAGTTGATATTTTAATGCATTCATGATGTGATAGATACATAAAAGTATCATGCATCATGAAATTCATTGCCAAGTTGAAAATCTGCCATTTGCTTAAAAGAATTTAATAGTGTTAGTATCATGATAACTCAAACACAAGACTCAAAACCAGCACCAACATACTTGAATTTTGGGAATCCACAGACATGTATTTCAGTTTTAGGATAAATGCCATGGCTCTATCCCTCAAAAACACATTGATAAAATAAAACAAAACAAAAAAAAACTTTTAAAACCACGTTTTCTTGACGGACAAAAAAGAAAAACATTTACTCTTACATAACATTTAAGTTATGTAAAATGTTATGTAATGTTATGAGGGAGTAAATATTTTTCTTTTTTGTCCGTTAAGAAAACGTGGTTGTAGAAGTTTTTTTGTTTTATTTCACTATTTTTAGTTTTGTAAAAACCAGAAAAACAGGGTTTTTAAAAAAATATTTTTTATATTTATTTTCTACTTTTTAGTTAGCAATTTTAGCAATTCAAATCAATTTCCAGGGTTGACAAGTGTGGATGTTCGAGAAAAAACTCAATTCCAAACCGTGAATTTTTAGTGTTTTTTTTTATTTCTTTAATTAAAAAAATTTTTTTAAATTATTATTTCTGATGATTAAATCTTGAATTGTTAGGCAGAATAAGCATGCATGCCAAATTTCAACTTACTAGGATGTTTAGAAGTGCTCTAAATTAAGGTTTGAATTTTTGATGACAGACAGACATGAAACGAAGTCAAGAAAAATGTGGTAATAATATATAGGCCATAGGGAATTTCTGCGGTCAAATACATATTTCCTGAATTTGGGTGTTTTGTTAAACACAAACATGGAACTAAGATGGCTGATGCAGATCCACAAAAGACACCAATGTAAGGACAAGGTGGCTGATGCCTGATAAAGATTTTCAAAAGACACCAATATCTCAAGCTAAAAGGACCTACTCTACAGACTGAGCAAATACTATAGTTATATGACCAAATTTCAAACCGCAAGTCAAATCTATGCAGGAATCCTAATTGAATAAATTGATTGATGTGGAGCACAAAATGAAAATATACACTTGACACAGTTCACAGTATATGTAAAGATAAATGCAAATTGGGAAAAAAACAACAACAAAAATTACTGACAAGTTATTTAATGATGTGGCCAGGATTTCAAGAAAAATAATGTAGGTAAGTAAGCCGTAAGGTAACCCTTGCACTGCAGGCCTTGATTAGGCTTGCTATAAACACTTGAGGTATATATAGAAGTATACCTAGTCCAAGATCCAACCCAAGTTAAATATGATTTATAAATGCTTATTTGCCAGTTAATTTTATGCCATCAAGGCCCAAGGGCAATAGACACTAGAGATGTTCACTCAATGAACGCAGCTGACTCTCTTATGCCTGTCGGCTGTCGCCGTATCTCCCTGAGCCTGGGGGCTAGTGCCTAGGGCCCTAGTGGCACATGTCGGAGGCCAGCTTTGTCAAACTTAACACTTAGTTTATATTCCTTTCCATAGGTAAGAATGCTAGAGTGCATTACTGTGCATAGGGTAAAGTCCATAGTGATAGTGGCAAAGCAGAGAGTTTTTTAGACTCTCCCTCAAGTTCATTTTTGAGTCCTATAGGCTATAAGTAGACCAGAAAAGTATATGGATACCAGCATTATCATATTTAATAAATGTGATAAAATCTTGAGTAAATTAGGAAATTAAAAATGAACTGATTCTAAAAAATCTCTGGTTTGTCACTATGGCCGGTAAACACACCATATTCTGACACCTTAAGGACGTAGCAAGAAATAAATGGCTATAAATAGATCACTGTATCAGTGTATGCGCAACTTGAGTTCTGATTCGTTTACGTCACTCTCAAAACACCACACTATGCGCTAGCCTAGTCCTCTGGCTTAACCTCTTCAGGCCTAACCTATACAAGCTGCAACCTTTCTTCACATTTCACCAAAACAATACCTGAGTGGACAACCTAACCTAACCTCATTGACTGCAAGAAGTTTGGGTAACACTTAAAAGCTGAAGACGCCGAAGATGCTGAAGTGGCGAACTCGCCACATGTTCCGCACTTCAAGTTCAGCGTCTTCAGCTACTTCAGCGCCTTCAGCTTTTAAGTGTGACCCAAGAAGTTTGAAAGGCAGCCAAAGACTCCAAGTGTCAAGTTGTCAACTGTCATGTGTGCTAGTCACTGAACACTGACTCATAGTGACAAAGCAGAGAGTTTTTTAGACTCTCTCTCAAGTTCATTTTTGAGTCCTATAAGTAGACCAATAAAGTATCCTGGATACCAGTATTATCATACATAAGAAATAGGTTTAAATCTTCAGTAAATGAGGATATTAAAAATGAACTGATTCTAAAGAAGCTCTGGTTTGCCAGTTTGCACTGACTCACTGCTAGTAGAGGCAGACGCCAGTCATTGGCTGCAAGCCTGCAACAGTGCAACCTGCAAGAAGGTTGTGAACTTGTGAGCCGGGACAGCGTGAATAGGTTAGGCCAGAGTCGGTACAGCCGGATGGGGAACTGCCTAGTGCCTGCTTCTGAGCGAGCATGCTTATTGCTTAAGCATTGGCTGAAGACTACGGCGCTATTATTACCTTTCGGCAGTATGTCGCTTGTCTGGATTACGGAGTTCAAGCGTAGTCTGCGGCTTCTAGTTCTGAGGCTGAGTAAAGTTAATGCATGATGAAGTTAGCTAGGCGTTGGTTCTAGCCTCCAGGGCTTATTTATGAGTAAAATTTGTGGCTTACGCTTACGGCTGCGCCGGGGCACCCCCTCTCCCTGCTGTGGTCCGGCTTGATTTTCATCGTCCGCTGGATTTGGATTTGGGGCGTGGTGACTCTGAGAAAAAGAATTTCAGGGTCAGGCCTTTGCAACGGCCATCAGCCACGCATCACATTTTCATTTGTTAGTAAGAAAGACGTTTCAGAAGATTCTCTATCGATTAGTTTGATCGAGAAATGAACTTTTCTGTGACCCGAATATGTTGGTGTGACGAAATTTTTCTAAGTAAATATCAAAATTTTATATGTGAAATTAAAAGTTTTCTCGACGTTTCAGATGATTTGCAGCCTTTTATTTTTTTGATTCTGGTCCGCCGGACCGGTCCGGGTCCGGGTTTTAGTCACTCGGTCCGGGTCCGGCGGACCGGTCCGGGTCCGGGTTTTAGTCAGTACCGCCACCAGTCGTTTCACAGTTTAATTTCTAGCTCACTCTCACCAGCCGGTGGTTGTTGTGTGAAAGAAGACATGAAAGAATTAGTTACTAGGCATCTTCATAGGGTCATTAGGGTGTAATGATTCCTTAATGACCATCACTTTGCGAATTGTATATTTTTATTTATGATTGGTTGTGAACTTGTGAGTCTTTGACTATGTAGAAAATGCACCTGAAAAGTCCATAAACTAGCGAACTATAAGTCATAAAATACATTCGCAAACGGCAAGCATAGTGTTTCTGCATCATAAAATATAACATCGTTGACATAATTAGACCGCTTAATTACTCCGACATGACTAGCAAACTCATCATTTCGGATCCCATCTTTGCCTCCGAAGCTTTGTCCAACCAAACCTAATTTAGTATTAATCTCCTGCTTTCAATTTCGGTTGGCAAGTTATTTTGTAGGCCTAGAAGTCTATAAAGTATGGTGGTTAAAGTTTTAGCGCCGTATGTCAGGGTAACGCTAAAAGGTTAGACACCGCATCGACACTTTTGCCCCAAATTAGGCCCAATTTTGTTTCTGTTTGCTCACCTGATATGATTCTCAAAGAGCGATCATGATTGAGCAATGACCATGCGCTTGGCTCTTTGGCTTCAAGCCATGCAGAACTAATTCAACGTAAATGTTACATGTATACCGTCTAACCGTAAATTTGTCCGAGACCCGAGTAGAGGCTTGTTAATAATTAAACATGAGCGAAAGAATTAGATAAACGGCCGCAAGTCTGGCTGAGGGCGTATCGTATCAAATAGATCGACTTCATAATTTGCACAATACAGATTAAAACTTGAACGATCGAATGCATTGTAAAGGAACACTCATTTGTTAAGTATTTCAAGCTGATATTTATAAAACTCGTATGAGATTCATTGAGCCTATGTCTTCAATAATAAATTTTCAATATTTTTCTACATAAATTTTCCATTCAATCTTAATTATGAAGAGTAAAAGGAGCTATCGTATTAGTGATTAGTCGGTATTACAGAAAAACAACAGCTTGCGTCTGTTGCTTGTACGAGCTTCGAAATGTAACTTAAAATCAATGTATGCAATAAAAATAATAACAGAACAGGCAGATATTTTAATTTACGTATAAATATATAAAATTTATACAAGTTTGATTGAAGACTACAGAGTGAGTTTTATTTATGACTGTCTGAATGTCTCCAATAAATGAATGAATTATGAATTTCCCCAAATGAATTATGAATGTCTCCAATAAAACTTGTCTAAATGAACAAATATTGCCATCGTATAATAATATAAATAATTATACATACAGAACACACTCAAGTTCCAGAATATCTTAATGAGTCTATCCACTTGATAATTGAAGTTTGTTATCTTATAGAATATTTATAATAAGTCTCCCAAATCCTCACTGTAAACATAATAAATTACCAATCTTAATAATGGTAATACGAAACAAGAACTGGTCTACTGGAATAACTTGACTTATAGCGCTGAAAACACAACTTAGCCTTATTAATGTGTAATATAACGTTCAAGACTTACGCGTTCAAGAACAGACTGGACAATGCCATGCAGGAGCATATGTTTAGTCTTAAAATGCCTCGTATACTACGGAACAACTGAAATCTAGAAGCGATTTTAAATCTACAGTCCGTTGAAAAGATTTGATCAAAAGGCCAGTCTAGCCAAGAAAAGTACAAGAATCGGCGACAGGCCTATCCAGGCCTATTCTTCAATGCCGAAGATACTATACTTAACTATATTTAAAATTGATCTATCTTAGACGGGGATGACGCACGGCGCAGCCTCGCCCTGCGGTCGTCTGAGGGAGAGCTGCTCTGACACGTACAGCTGCTGGCGCTCCTGTTCCTCCGCCTTCGTGAGCTGGCCAGGGTTCTGCTCGGGCTTCACGCGCTGCGATGCACGCAGTTGTTGCATATGCTGCCGCTTCTTGCGTTGGAAGAACCCGCACTGCAAACAACTCAAACTCATAATAATACTAATATATTTAAGTCTTAATGATTGCTAGTGACGATAGTTTCACCGAAAATTATGGCAGGTGAAGTGGACATGTTCTCCATGGATTAGGAATTCATAAACAGTGTTTTATTCCTTAATTTTTGGTTTCACATCAACAATAAGTCCTATTGTAACCTGAATATAGAATTGATGAGATTACATATATAATTTAAATTTGATCCCTAAAAAATTGATTACATCTAATCGAAAAAATCAAATTGTAATTCCATTTCATTGACATGCGAAGTCGTCCCGTTACTTGAATCCGAGTGCGTGTCATGTTAAGGCGATACCTCTTAAATATTGAAACACAGCCTACGATCAGCGCGCTCTGCACAGCTTACTGCCACGCACTCTGCACAGTTTTCTGCCGCGCAATTCTGTCAACTCTTCGTGGGACCTAACATTGGAGAGAGCGTGAGAGAAGATCGAAGCGAATTTAATGCGTCCTGTTTTTTGTTTTGTTTTGAAGCATTTACGAGAAGTAAATGTCGTTATTATTTCTGGCTTTACTGTTACCTAAAGTTTGATCTCCGTTCGTTTTATTAATGGCAGATACTGCTCATTCGGGTGTCACGCTAGTGTGTAGTGCCTTGGTTGAAAGTCACCAGATTCCAACACTCGCTTTCTGCTTCATTAAGTGGAATTTTCGCGACGATTACCTACTGTCCGCCAATTTACTACGCAATTTTTCTCAGCTATAGTCTGGTCTTGCAGAAGCCCAAAAACGCGCTCCACGAAGTGTGATATTATGGAAAAGACGTGTATCGGTGGTGCCCGCTAGCGGCCGTCCGCGGTTTGAGGGTCATAATATGACGATAAAGTTGACTTTGCTTAGCCATTGCTCGTATAGAAACAAGTATAATATTTAGGGCAGGAAAACTGCGTTGGACACTGCAGGCGACTGCTACTTGCATGGCAATCATCGGTTATAAACTAGCATAAATATACTTATGAACAGAGCCATAATCAAAATTACCCAGGAAATGCACTTGTTTTGCACATTTTTAGTTTTTGTTTCGCACAGCCTGCACACCTCGCACCTCACACAGCCTGCACACCTCGCACCTCACACAGCCTGCACACCTCACACCTCACACAGCCTGCACACCTCACACCTCACACAGCCTGCACACCTCACACCTCACACAGCCTGCACACCTTGCACCTCACACANTCGACAGGCCTACGGCCTAATAAATGCTGAAGCCGCTAGTATTATTATTATTATTATGTCCAAGTTGTGCTCGTTCTCACCGGGGGCGGGATGAGCGTGACGGAGGTCTGGATCTCGATAACATCGCCGGTGCTCTGCAGCTCAGCTTGCGATGACATCAGGATGTTGCGGTGCTTCTGATCAGCATAAAACAGCGTCAAATATTTCCGGTAATCATTTATAAATCGAAGTATTGTGGCCATAAAGATTAATAATAATAAAACAATGAAGATTAATTAGTTACCACAGAGAAAATGACCACCTAATGTATTATTTTCCTGCGTTAATCCATAATTGCTCAATAAAACGCCCGCCTAATCTATTATATGTATATATGTTAAAGTTTGTGTGTTTATTAGTGCGTGCAGTGCATGGCACTGCAAATATATAGGGGTTGTTTGGGCACGTAACCACGCTACTCAGCGTGTCGTGATATTACCCTATATAAATAATAATTTTTGTGTTTGAATTATAAGGCATTTCAGTACATGGAGGAAAAGGGTAAATCATAAAATTGAAATGTTATTTCAAATATGAAATTTTCAGAATTTTAATTTTTTCTGAAGACTGAAGAATGAATATATATTTTTTAAATTTCAAATTGGAAGCTGAATTGGAGTAAAATGCTAATTATTGCTTTGGATAACAGGATTATTAAATTTCACATATCATTCCGAGTGACGCCCGGTTAGCCTTTGTCTATTATATATTCATGAATTTGTTTGAGTCTCATTCATAAATCTAATTGGCTGAACTTGCTTAATAATTTGAATTGTTTGATATTCATGTAACAAAATATCGTCAAGGTCTTTTATCTTTTTATTTATTTTCGACTTAATATTTTCGTCTGATCATTATTATTTACTTTCAAAGTGACACTATTTAGTGTTTTGTAGCAGATAAGCATCAAGATTTTTACCAAAACCTCAGTCAGAGGGTTTAATACTTTACCACAGTCAAAGATTAAACGTTCGACAATGCTATTCCTATGTATAACCAAATTATCCTCCAACAGAGCAGTGCTTCCACCTAGACGGGGACCATGCAGCAGCTTACCTTCTGCAGGGCGGCGACCGCGACGCGGCCCTTGACCGAGACCTGCGCCACCTCCCCCGCCAGGAGGCCCGTCAGCGAGCAACTGCTCGCAGGGAAGTCATCAGTTAACACAAGTAAAATAAATTAGTTTGCGTTAATACTGATTATACTTATACGAATAATCGTTAATGTCAGATCAGGCAAGACTGCGAAGTAATTCAACGCGGGGAATATCCTCGACTGTCAAGTAGAACTGCGAGGCAATTGAACAGATGAATATCTGCAGCTCAAGTTCATACATCACTCACTTGATGACGTAACGTCACTCACTTGATGACGTAACACACGTCACTCACTCGATGACGTAACGCGTCACTCACTTGATGACGTAACACACGTCACTCACTTGATGACGTAACACACGTCACTCACTTGATGACGTAACACTCCATCAAGGCGCAGCTGATGCTGGGAACAACAATTCTAGCGCTGCGGCCGCTGGCTGTCGCTTCATCGCTGGTCGATAAAAATAACGCATTGAATGATTCGAAATTGTCATAATCTTGTACTGCTTATTGCTACCCATGTATAAATGGCCAGTGCAGTCCCAAATGTCTATAGTAAATAAAGATTGATGACCATCTTGAGGCGGGCAACACGAAATAAATAGAAGCAACTGGTAAAAGAAGTCATACTAGGAGAGAGAAACTTATTGTTGCAAACGTGACAGTGATGTTATTGAGAATATTTTGAAAAGTTCGCCGATTTTATCATAAAGGTTGGAATACACAATAATACGGATAAATAATAATGCGCGTTTTCACCTCTATAATGTGTTAGTATATATTGCGGAGTCTTATCAGAGGAAATAATGCTTTTAATTATTACTCACTCTTCGTGGGCCATGCTTCTTTTTCTGCGTTGGAATGGACCTATGGAAATATGCATGAGTCAAGACTGAGCCGTGGTTCGAGGCAGCAAAAAAAATGTACCACAGAGTCTGCTTTTCTTGCCAATAAGATTAGAGCATTTTTTGAGATCTGAGGCATCATATTAAGCGTGTAAGATTCGAGAATGCAGGGCAGATTTATCTATCACAATGCGTCAACAAAGACGTATTACAGGGCGCCAGAATATCATAGGGACATACAGACTATACTTATTCAGTAATGTTCGCGCTGACCTTGCGAGGAACCGTTGACAGTTGTCGAGACGTTGGCCTGGATCTCTAAGTCTCCTTCGCCAAAGAAGGAGGCGTCATTCAAAATTTCTTCATCCTGTGGACAAATTTGGTTAAATTCCTTCATTGCAATGTATTTTCGATGCATTCACGTTGGATATGAATGTCCTAAGTAATTCTTAACTCAAGAAAGTATTCGGGAGGAAAATCTTGAATGAGCTCAATGATTAGTTTGCGGTAATTTTTGACGCCTCAGCCTAAACCAAGCCAGCCACTGCTAAATATTGGTACAAATGACGAAGATATGTTATGGAAATAACAACTAATTAATCTCATTCGCATTTATGCCATAATTTTAGGCGTTAAAATTGCGGAAAAGCCAACATTGAACATATTAAGCTTTGTGTCTAAGACAATACACGAGAATTTAGAAGTGAATAGAGTGACAAAAAATTTTAAATTTGGAAATACTCGACGATAAAAAAATTGATGAATATTTTGATCGGATTATAAACATTATTTATGACATTGGAAGTTGATCCCAAATGAAACCAATATCGAAGTTGCATTGCCCTCAACGTGTCTCTCACCAGAATTGTCTCCGCCGAAAAATATTAATTTAAAGCTGGCTTATTATTTGACCCTTTGTCCACTGACTCGCATTTCCAAGCCAGTCGACCCAATTTGCACTTCAAACGGTTAAAGTATCCGGTTAGAGAATGAGAGTAAATGAAGTCACATCACTGGTTCACTTGTGAATAATATGCGACACTGCTAACGTTATCAATGTTAATATCGTAGTTTGTTATATTATCGCAATGTTATACTCACGCTGTGGTGGATGTTGCTGAAGTTGAGCTCATTGGCGTGCACGGGCAGGCAAGTTACAGGGCCTTTGGTGCTGGGCTCCTCGGTGATGTACAGCAGCGGGAGCGTCAGGTTCGGACCAACAGGTATGCTGCGCGGCCACTCCAAGATAATCTGATGCGAGTTAATTGTAGGAATGTTCCTTACTTAGACATGATGTACGAGAGCTCACATATAGATTCTTTGCTTGTCCACAGGAGATCTCAAAACAGATCCTTTGACCGGATCTTTTCCAAACTGACGATAGTGTGAAACAGCTACTAGACTTCCACTGGGTTCGGTATGGTGCAAGGCATTTCATGTCTGAACATTTATTCAGTGGTGGGCACAGTCCGCTAATCTGCTTACCGCTAATTAGCGAAGCTGACGTTTTCCTCAGCCGGTGTGCCACACTAATGGCTGACTACGTCAACATATGTTCGTCAACCAATCACTTCTCGTGTAACACAAGACGTCTAATTAACACAGCTCAACCTCACCAAGCTTACAGAAAGCTACGGAATACCATGCCTAGGCAGGAGGAAGCATTATGCAGAGCAAACGAAAATCATACGACTTGATAATATGTAAAAAAAATAAAAATAATACGACTTGAAATCCGTTGATGAGAAGAGTTTGGCAGGCTTTTTGGGGACCGAGCTCTCGTTCTTGACTTAAATTTGAATCTTGACTACGACCCTCACATGATTAATATTGTGGTAGAGCTCTACGTAGATGAGAGAGGAACCGACCTGGTCATGCAGGATGGGCGCAGGGCCGCGGTTGCTGATGGTGTAGGAGTGCACCACCAGAGGGCCGAGCTTCTCGACGCTCAGAGAGCCGCTGGAGGTCGTGGGGTTCAACAGCTGCTCAGCCCTCAGAGTCTCGTTCACCAACACGCGCACCTGCTCTGGCCGGCTCGAGCTGAGGGTGCATAATACAATACTTATGGATTAATTGATTCAATATATAGAATATGTGATTTCAAAAGCAAAAACTGACATGACAAATATGGAATTCCTCTGAATAACAGAAAAACTCTCATGAAATGTGCACTGTTTAAAATATGAAACAAATAATCATGATGCTGTCTTTAGTCCCAGTTGAGAACGAAAATCTCACACAATCATAATAAAAGCCTATTGAAGATGCACAAACGAAAAAATTCCGGACTATATAGAGATTCTTGACATTGCCTTATCATACTAGAAAGGATCAAATTTCAGTTTTTAAATCTTGTACCACCATCTGAAACGACGTGATACGCCTCAACTGCCTTCCAATGCAGCAGTGGCTAATCTAGACCCATCCCAACGTTGTAGTGATTCACACAGCCACATCCCAATGCTGTAGTGATTCACGTAGTATCCTCCCAAGGCAATCGTGACTCACCCAGTGAGTTTGACCTCGCGCCGCTGCTCATGACTGAGCCTGACGAAGAAGTAGTTGTCGCTGGGCTTGAGGTCCGGCACGTCGCTGGACACGTTCAAGTGGATGGGCAGGTAAGAACCAGAAACGAGCCCTGCATCAATGGCCCCCAGCAGCGCCACCGGCGAGTGGTCGAAGTACAGCGTCGACGCTAACTGATCGTAACAAATCCTTATAAAATTCTCATGTATTCATAATACATTCATTAGTTAACACTATAAAAAGGAAGAAAGCGCTAAGTGAATTGATTATATCTTCACTAAAAACGTTTTGGGAACCAGCTGCATTATCAGTTCAACTACTGAGAGAATACAAGTATTTTCAAGAGAGACAAGCCTTACACATTAGATATTAAGATTTAAGTGCCGAGAAAAACGGGCCCGGAAGTATAACAATCTATCAACACGCGAATTGCAACTGAGAATGTTTGAAAAAGGAACTTATATTTCTAACTAGGTTCCTCGCTATATTTTATCGAAGTAAATTTCTGTTCTCAAATAATTTTCAGGAATAAGAATCATTAGACGTTTTCTATCATGCTGCATGCCATGCGCGACGCTAGAGTCTCAAAATCAATTAAGTGGACGGTAAGTCCTTCCCTGACCGCCACAATTCTGGCCACACGACTGCTATCAATGAATAGATTGAGTAACTGCGTGACGATAGTGTGTGACTAAGTACGCAAACGAGCTACAGATGTGCTGCTGCCATGGAGCTGTCCCATTTATTTATGAGTGCGTTGTCCTGAGCTGGTAAGAGACTGAGGGCGGTTTCTAGAAATACGTAAATATAGAACATTATTTTTCGGTGAAATTGACCCAAGTATCCTTGTTTACTGTCAATATAAGTAGCATGGTATTTATTGTGAAACAAAGTAGCAGGGTGTTCATGTGAAACTAAGCAGCATGCTATTTACTGTGAATCGAAGTGACATGGTATTTATTGTGAATATAAGTAGAATGTTATTTACTATGAATATAAGTAGCATGGTATTTATTGTGAATATAAGTAGTATGGTATTTATTATGAAGCATGGTATTTATTGTGAATATAAGTAGAATGGTATTCACTCTGAATATAAGTAACATAGTATTTGCTGTGAATGTAAGGAAGAAGGCATTAACTGTAACCATAACAGCTCCATATTCGTGTTCCAGCACACGAGCGTCACGGTTTTTCATGAGGCCAACCGACGCGTCCTCGTGTAATGTGACGTTGTGTTTCCTCGTTCAATGTGAAGCTGACCTGCGTGTCCTGGTTGGCAGATGCAGCGAGGCTACACTGCAGCACTGCAAAGTTATCAGCACTGGGTGCAGTATGGATGCAGTGTGGTATGCTGGTGGCACCCACGGCGTGAGTAAAGCTCAGCATGGATGGCACCTTCAGTTCCAGCATAATCTGGTACGCTGTGGCCTCCTTCACGGCCACCGTCACGTTTAGGCCCTGTCGTCCTCCTCCGATGATCAGAGGCTCGCTGCATACATTAAAAAATTAACAAGCGCGATGAAAAGACTATTCTATAAGGATAAAGATTTGACACTTGCGATTATGAGTAAAAGATCATACGAACGTAAGATTAATTTTTGGCAAAAATTTACTAATATAGAACTAATTTACCATTATTTTTCTTACAAGTCCAATAAAAATTTAAGTGGGGGCAGTGAATGACATTCACTTGATATTATATAGGTCGATTATCTCTATAAGGACCTAATATATTCAAGCTGGGATATCTAATCTAATGTCGATTGATTTCGTTACACACTACTGTAGACCTCATTTGCACAACGTGTTCCTAACACCGGGGCTTAATAATTGAGTAAAGTAGAAAATAGCTGAATTTTCTCGCAAAGTCGGAATTTACCCATTTTGGCGGCAGGCATTTTACGAGTATATTATGTCTGCATCCACTTTAGCGACTCAAAAGTCGCGAGTTGGATTTTTCAAGTAGATTTGTTGCATATTTTCTAACCATTAAAAAGTTTGAATTTCCTGTCTTCAGGTACGATGTATTGGGAAACTCTAATATGTAAGCAATTGCATCAAGCTGACACTATCATGAATACCAGCTATATTTTTAGGAAATTGTAGGAAAATTTATTAACAAACAGCTTATTTTTAATCCTTTTGTGACATTATTTGCCGTTGCTAAGAAGTAAGCACTGAACCGAAAGCTACAATGCACATCAACACAAAAACTGCTAGCCAGAAAAACAAAACTCTCTACAAAATTTCATGTCGCAAGATTCACATTCTACACCTTATGACCTTATGATGAGTTTAGGACTTCGTAGTCCAAGGTAAAGCTGATGCTCAGCATCAGCTTGACCTAGCCTAGCGGCATGTCAGGAAACTCACTAGCCATATTGAATTATTATGACCCTAAGTGGCATAGTGACAGAATCTGGCGATATCATCTGCCAAATATAACACACTTACAGTTGATAAAACGTTTGAAGTTTCCACACTCAATAAAGGCCATCCATTTCAAGTTACCACACTCACAGAAGAGAGCCGTTGAAAGTTGCCAGGCTCAAAGGTGACACATGTTTTTAAATTTCTCACACTCTGAAGTGCATGCGTTTCAAGTTATCACACTCACATTTGGCATGCGTTGCAGGTAGCCAGACTCACTGTTCAACGATGAGCTGGAGGTCAGACTTAGAAGAGCAACCCTGCTGGTCTTTGCAGTCAAGCCGAGCAGTGGCCTCCAGTCGGGCGTCCTCCAGCAAGGGTGGAACTGTGCGTGTGTCGTGGAATCGAGGCCGAGTCATCGAGATGTTCACGCTCGCCCACACCAGCTCCTTCAGAGACGGCCTGTCAGCCTGTATCAGGACGTCATAGTTGATGTCGTAGTTTTGAATATCAAATGTTGGTCGTAAATTTTAGAAAAAAACATCAACAGCTTTTTCATCGAAAAACTAACATATTCACAACGAAAAAAGAAGAAAATCATTCTACCAACGCCAAACAAGGGAGAATGATTTATTGGTATTAGTATTATTGGTAATTATTGATTTAATTAGTAAAAATACAAATTATACCAATTATTAATTTTTTCAGTATGCTAACGATCAGTTGCAGTACCTCACTTTTACGCTTGGTCGCATCACCTCACCTTAATATATACCAAAATGGTGAAGGACGTGGAAGGCTGGGAGACGTGCACCAGTGATACATTCTTCTGCAACCTGTGAAAAATTCGGTAGTCCATTGTGGCTTTTCTTTCGTAACGCTTAAGAATGATAACGATGACAACTTGTGTATTTCATTTCGCATAAATCTTGTGATAAAGTTTTCGGAACTTCAAACGTCCATAAATGATGTGAAGTTTTGTTGAAATTAAATTACTTAAAAACTTCAATTCAACAGCAAGTGAATGTTGAACAGCAATGATACCTTCTGCCGTTGTTTTCCCAGAACAGCGTTCGTTGGAAGGGGTAGCGTTCATCAACCGCGAAGCTTAGCGACACTTCTGCCAAGCGAACCATGTTTATAACAATCATTCGTAGTTTTACTTTCAAAGTACATGAATATTACACACATCGATAGCAATAAATGATGATTTTAGAGTTGAAATAACTTCTATAAGTTTAAGGCTGTAATAAATCTGTAAACGAACTAAAACTACATTTCCAAGTAAATTTTTCCTATCTGTTCTCCCCCCCCCCCAAAAAAAAACAGAAGCAAGCATTCCTATGTACGATTGATTGTGAGATACATCACGGAAATCTTAACAGGCAAGTTGATATTAGGTGTACATCATATAAATGCATGCATAACGTGTATTCGGGTGTGATCATTTTAAAAATGATGAATAGTTTATTTGAAAAAGATTTGTGGCACAAATACCGCAGCTTGAAGACCACATAAATCAGCTGCATTTTAAATAAAATAAATTCGTTTACGTCACATTTCAACCGAATATTTCCGACGTCAAAATATTATAAGTTTTAACGTGGGAAAATTGAAATTACGCCTTAGAACGCATATGAATAAATTATCATTCATTGCCTGTTTATTAATTTCCAGATTAAGTCCCAGATGTATTGTTTTGAAATACACACGTAACGTAACTTTTGTTAATCTGCACAAGCTGTGTAAAGTCAAACATTTCGCGGTAGTATTAACGTAATAATGAAGCCTTTCAGAGCGCTGCCACAATCAGCGATACAGAGTCTCGCAATGATCCAAATAAATCTATATTAGGAAAGTTGATTCCTTCCACAATGTAATAAATTTTAAAATGACTCCAATGAATAATTTCATAATTGCACTAGCATAATTTTTAACTACGTGATTAGGAGAAAATCAACCATGGTCTTTGTAATATCCTGCACCAAAATAGTTCGTGGATAAGCATGTGCGTAACTCGCCTACTTATGGTAACGAAATTTTCCCATCGAAACAAATAAGTTCGTTGATTCAGTGTCATTTGTTAGGAAAGATAATTACCGGTGTGTATAAATGCTTCGATCGGGCTGTCCGTGTCCATCTGCATTTTCTCATAAATACGTCCATTATAATAAATAAAAAGTTCGAAAATAAAGCAGTCTGACATATGTAATTCAAGTTGTCATTAGCTAAAATGATATTTAGAGTGAGACGATCAAGGGAATATTTAATTATTGTTGTATTATGTAGAAAAGTTGCCTAAATTGAATTTGGTTCGTTTTCTGACGCCGTTAAATTTGTTATATTTTTAACACGTTTTTCTTAGCTTAGCTTCGCGTTTGTTTGTTTGTTTGTTTATTTGTTTGTTTGTTTGTTTGTTGTTAACATTGACAACGAAAATTAGCCCACTTCTGATTGCCCTGGAGATCTGAAATTCGGCATGCAGGCTATTTTCGCCTAACAATTTCAGATACAATCATAAAAAAAGCACACAACACACGAATTTTGGAAATTTGATGGTGAACGTACAGCCCGCCCCACGTTTTTTGGGGTGAGCCATAATTTATTTTCTACTTTTTAGTACACAAGAAAAACGTGGTTTTTAAAAAAGTTTTTTAAGTATTTTATTATAATTCATAAAAACCTTATTTAGAATAGTATCAAGATCAAAAATATCCTCTTTAAAATAAGAACACCAAGTCTGAGCAATCAGTGTTGTGCGTTACACAACACTGATTAAGGTTCCACATTCTCTTATAAATTGTATACCACCCAAGATTGTCTTGATACTTCTACACACAGAGAGAGATTCAGTATGCAATGATTGATGCCGATTTCATTTTCTCTGGGAAGGTGTAATATGAAAAATAAAATTATACTAAGAACAAAATATTTGAACACATTCCGAAATCATAAGCTCTAATTAAATGGTGAAGAGTTAAAACAAAAAACATACCATGTTATACAGTCTGATAAAACTATTTGATTGATATCTGTTGAAATGACTCGCTGTTATATGCCTTAAACTCAACTTCACCACTCGATACGGCTTGCCGACGCGTTTATACCGCGCCTGGCACTTCTCCATGATAATACCTCAAGCTACGACATCTCTGCATTATGGTGCCTCAAGCTACGACATCTCTGCATGATGGTGCCTCAAGCTACGACATCTCTGCATGATGGTGCCTCAAGCTACGACACCTCTGCATGATGGTGCCTCAAGCTTTGACATCTCTGCCTCAAGCTACCTCATGACACGCAGCGTCTCACCTATGGTCTTGTTGTAGACAGACGAATTATACTGCAGTGCAGCGCTCAGCTCAAAGCAAGTGTAGGACTTCGTTTTGCCGGAAACAGTTTGATTGCAGGTGTTGTTTGCGGTGGCATGGGTGCTGAGCTGCACCACGCTGGGGGAGATCTTCAGGCTGCCAACAATCTTCAGTACCGGCGCACTCCTGCAATGTCGATAATTTATTACCGCCAATTTACAGTTTATGAAGAAATATCATTCAATAAAATACATAAAATGTAATATCAAGTAATAGAGTGTCGCGGTGGCTCAACTAGCCGTTCATTTAAAGCCAATAAGTCAAAAGTCAAGTATTAAAAACTACAATTTGCGATTAAAGAATTGAACTATGGCAATTGAAATGATTCGTAATGAACATTTCGAAGGAACAAACGCAGGTGAAAAGTTTTCACAAATCCACAGCTTACTTGCTGAGGTCTGAAGTGACATATGTCCATGGCATGCCAAGTCGTCCACGGTCGCCATTTTACTTCAAACATTATCGGATTCTTTTATAGTTCCTGATTCAGGACCACTATGGACATGAGAACTTTGAGAGCCGCTACGTTTGATCGTTAGAGCTCTAAAAATTAATAATTTGCCTTAATGAACTCCCTTGTTTCTCGGGTGAAATTTCCTTCACGCACCTAACGTAGAGAGCCGCATCGGCAGCCACGGCCCCCACCAGGAGGTCCGGGCAGCCGTTGCCGTCGAGGTCCTGACGCCCCGACAAGCTGAAGCCAAAGCGCGCGGGCTGGAGAGATCGCGTCGACAGCGCGCTCTCGCCCCTCAAAATCTGCCGGCGAGTTTAAAATACAGGAGCAATTTTAGCGTTGCGGATTTCGCGAAAAATGTCGTCCTCTAATCTTTGCTTCATCGATACAACAGAAATTTGCAGGCAACAACATTGTGACACAATTTAAACGGGATACAAAGATAATTCCACATTATAATTCAGCTACTTCTCCAGTATTAAATGTATTATTTGCTAGATTTCAAGAACATTATTCTAGGATAATTATTATTCACAGCAAGATTACACATACATTTACGTGATGAAACGAAATAATCCTGTAATATACCAACGAATTTTATTGACAATTACACTTTGATGCGTTCGCAGAATCTATCGCAGAAAATATATTCGTGGTGAACGGGTTTCTATTGAGAAGTAGACGGGTTTCCATTGAATAAAAATAAATAAATACATCCGCGCGGGCACTGCTTTGCCAACGCGACCAAAGCCTAGCAATCACTTGTGAGGCTGCTGTCCGCAGGCCGTCGGGGCTGCCGTTGAAGATGAAGACTTTGCCGTGACCATCATCAGGCGCTCCTACCACCAGGTCTGCAATCAGAGGATATAAAAGTTTAACTTTCGTTTTGTTTAATAGCCATTTTTTTACTTTCATGAATAAGTGCGTTTTCATCAAAATTTTTCACAAATTATTTTTCACATTGAAGATGTTTGTTGGTGAGCCTATATGAACGTCTCAGCCAATTATGGTTGCCAGTTACTTGAACACAAAGGAGACCGGACCTTCATGTCCATCGGTGTCGAGGTCCCCGGCGTTGAGGAGGGAAAGGCCAAAGTGTGCGCCCTCCACAGCAGAGCGCAAGACGGCGTCGCTCCTTCCCACCGACTGCATCAACACAGAACATATTCGAGTATATACACGCTTCACACTTCTAAACTTGTGACTCGCCGTACTTTAGGATAACTAATATCGAATGAGTAAGAAAGAGAGAAAAAAATAAAATTCCGTCGAATTCTGTCAGTAGGCTATATCAATAGCAGACTCCAACCATTCGGTGACCTAATGCGGCCCTCATAAATATGCAGTTCTCAATAACGTTACTAAGGAATTTATGATTGCTATCCATTAGTAATTTAATTTTTGATCCATAATTAATTAAATTTCTAATTTTAAGTTAAGACAGGTATGGTTCACTGATTCTCTTGATTTGCTGTTGATGAAACAACTACATTCTGAATCATCAAATCACTTCTCTGGAAAACGGAAGTTAATATAACTTTTAAATGTCCTTAGAAAGTTAAAGTCTTCAAACATGAACTTCATCTGGCCCTAAAATGTCAGACGACGAACTGTACATAACGCCAAAGACTTCTTAATTGTTACCACTGTCGTGAATGACTGCTTTTTGTATGCCTGGTCGTCCAGCGAACATGCAAGGACCTGGAAATAATTTGCGCTAACGTAATTATCTTTAGTGACGTCATATTTAGCATGTGTTTGGTATACGTTCTTATTGATGAGATTTAGTCCCGAGCATTGACTCACATCAGACAAAGGTCCGTACGTGATATGCACGGCCCCGGCATCAGCTGAAGTGTCTCGGCTGGTATACGGGGCACCCACAGCGAGGTCAGCCACACCGTCACCATCCCAGTCCCCGGCGGCGAGAGCGTAGCCATACATGGCGCTGAACTCGGCGCCTGTGAGGGACACGCCGCTGCGTGGGCGACACGGACTCAACTCACGATGAGCCATGGAGTAGATACTCACCTGGGACCGTATGAAAGATTAAAATGTTAAGAAAGTATGCGATTTAATAACCAAATTTTTCAATAAAATTTCTAAGGCCTTAGTTAATTGGAATTAAAACTTTCCTCATGAAAGACTACTGAATGATTAAAAAACTAAGCCTTCATCGTAAGAGCTTTCATAAAGAGCCAATGGGCCAGTTAACATTTTTTACGAATCGTGCCTTATGCAACGATCTTAAATTTAGTCTCAATGGCAATCAGTGTTAGATGGCGTGGGCCTTCTTATGACCAGTTTAATAAACTATACGGGCAACTCTACCGAAAAATTGAATGACAACACACACGGAGGTTGAGCTGCTACACTGATGTATTGTAGGAGCTTTAATGTCTCTTAATGAACGGCAAATAGAATTGTAACTTGACATAGGTTTTAAAGCTTATGAAGGCTCGCATACAAATAATACAGATTCTAACATTGTATTGTCTCAACAAGATCCAAGTGCATCCGCACTTTGATTGTCATTTATCCTCACAGCTCCATTCATGTCGTCTTTGTTGGGTGAAGACGCGACCAAGAACTCTTTGGTGCCGTCCATCTTGGCGACGATCACCGCCCAGAACTCCATCTTGTAGTCTAAATGAGTGCCTTTGCTTTCTTCTGGATAATTCGAGAAGCCTCCTGACGACTCCCAGAAGATTGCACCTACAGATATAAATAGCAAGCTGAGTACTGAAATAGCTAGGAACTCCTGTAAGTTCGAAGAGATTATTCTTTTTAAAAGTTAAACTCCCAGTCTGAACGTTTACATTAATGAACCAATAACAATGTCCGTCTTAATTGATGAAATGTTTAAAAAGGTTTTTGAAGAGGGCGTTATTCAATGAAACAAACCGGGTTCATAGGAAAAAATTTTACGAACTTTCATTCATCCCGTTCATATTCATTCATAAACACGTTCAATCAATGCGATTTATTTTTATCAGAAAAATTTTTTAAACAAATAAATGTATATGATTCCAATAATCCTTAATTGTTTGAAAAGAAGATGCCTCCAAATGAGACAATCCCGAAGCTGGATGCACTTATAGGTGCAAGGGGTGTTTATATCTGAATAGATATAAATTAGATATAAAAGGGGAGTACATCTAAAGTGATAAGGTTGCTCTCATTGCGGTGTGTCGTCTATCAACACGCATGAAGAATTGATTGATAAAGAAAACAAGAAATGAATTGTGAGTAAATTATATGGCTCACTATTGATAAAATAAAATACTTAAAAAACTTTTTTAAAAACCACGTTTTTCTTGTGGACTAAAAAGTAGAAAATAAATTATGGCTCGCCCCAAAAAACGTGTGTCGGGCAGATTTATGATTGAAGCAAAAAGCACACAACACACGAATTTTGGAAATTTGATGGTGAACGTACAGCCCGCCCCACGCTTTTTGGGGTGAGCCATAATTTATTTTCTACTTTTTAGTACACAAGAAAAACGTGTTTTTTTAAAAAGTTTTTTTAAGTATTTTATTTTTTCCTTTTTAGTCCGTTGCTGCACGGACTAAAAAGCATGACTTGACGTACGTATCCATGTTACGCAGCGTCAGCGCCTGTTCGTCTATAACGTCAGCGCCCGCACGTCATACTATATATATACTATTTATATATACTTTACTCAATTAAGCTAATTTAGGTCTCTAATTGCTAGTTTTTATGATTGTATCTGAAATTGTTAGGCGAAAATAGCCTGCATGCCGAATTTCAGATCTCTAGGGCAATCAGAAGTGGGCTAATTTTCGTTGTCAATGTTAACAACAAACAAACAAACAAATAAACAAACAAACAAACAAACGCGAAGCTAAGCTAAGAAAAACGTGCTAATAAAAAGTTTTAATAAAGTCAAAATAACAAATTAGCGTTCGAAATCATAAAAATGCATGAATTTTCATTGCCTTACTGGGAATCATTGCGTGACTGTATATACGAACAGTGAAAAGATGTGCTATTGAATATTTGCTATAGCTAATGTGAAGAGTGGATTTTTTTTAGCTATTTCAAGATATTTATTAACTCAAACTCGAAATAATTTATATTCTTAAATATTTTCGATAAAATATATTGACTGAGTATTCAAATAGTTACTGAATATTGAATTAATTTCAATGAAATCATTGTTGAGTGTCTTGCATGCCTGCGCGCATTCACACGAGATGAGTGAATAAAAGTGAACTGTTGGACTTACCCTGCCCGTTGAACGCCAGCGGTCCTCCGAGGTAAGATTTTCCGCTCTGCAAGCGTGAATAGAGCCATAGAATTACAAAAAAAATCAGGTTACTTGGTAATTCATTTTTTTGCGCTAACGTGATTATAACATGAAAGAATTCGCTAAAAAGACACTGCCACATCAGGCATCTTAAATCAAGGAAATCAACTAGTAAGCGACGTCATTTTAATGCCATTTTCTTGGTCGGTCGCAGGCATAAAAATTACATTAAAGACGAAAAAATTACAATAAAAAAATAAGTATATATTTATATTGCCACGCATATTGCCACTTGATAGAAAACAATCTTTGAATTACCCTAAATATGTCGGCCGAGCAACGTTTGTCGGCTGCTTCAATCCTTGCGAAAATAATTCGTGGCCGCTTTAACTACGTTGCTGTAGCTTATGTAGGCTCCAGTTAAGTTGTGTAATTTTAGCTACCAAAAAAAAATTTCTAACTTGAACTTTAATATAGACTTTGTTCGTCCACAATCATTTCTTGCCCTAACTCTATCCTTTTTATATATAATACTATTCTAAAAAAAAGAAAGAAAATATTTCATAAGTTGAAATAGGGTAGAACCTGAGTTGCAGCAGCGCTGAAGCCTGCAAGGCTGACGGCAGTGCGACCGATGAAATTGATGCGGCGCGCTTCATCCGTTCTCTCTGCGAGGGCAGGACTCGTACACTCCATTAAACTTTCTTGGCATTATATTCGTTAAAGTATACAGCAATTAATAATAATTATTTCATTAATCGTCCATAACGCAGCAGCTGATAGCTCGACCGCAAGCTTCTTGTCATAGCAGTCGACCAGTCCACAATATTTTATACAACATAAATTTTAATTTTCTGACTTTCGAAATTTGAACTCCTTTACATTTTATTTATTTCAACTTTCGGGCTCCTAATTTAATTTTCCGAATTATTTCTTCAATTTTGAATTATTGTAATTGAATTTAAGATAAACTTAGTCAAAGAAGAAGATGCAGCTGACCTGTGACGGGTATGAGGAGATGTGGTCGTTCTTGTCCGAGGCTGACGCAAGCGCCGCGCGCAAAGATCCCCGTAAACCTGTTCTCGATGTGCAGGTAGAATGGGTACCGTGGTGCGCACGCCTGAGAGGATTTGATCATCAGATCAGTTTTGCTGCTGCACGTTGCATTGCTAGAAGTGGAACTATTGGGTATCTACATGAGGTTTAGTGAGATGACGAGTCATGCTTTTGCACTCTAAACTTGCTGCTGGACTGCTGTATGAGGTCTCACTGATTGAATAGAACCTTGTGGGTAGCAGCAACTGGAAAATGCATGTGTATACAATATACAGCAGAGTGGAATCCGCATTTTAAAAAGCGCTGAATTTATTTTTAATTAGCAGTAAAAATTTATTTCAAATTATAAAGACTATATGTCAAGGTGATAACTTCCGAATTGTAGATTAAAAAATGTACCATAGCTTTTTGTGAATCTATAAAATTTTTTGTTAAGAAAAGTTGTGTCCGTGTGAATGAAACAATTTTCTTCAGACGAGTGGTACCGGGATGAGCGCCGCTAAACGGCATGTTCCGGACTTTGGCAAGGTTACGAACTTCGAAATAACTCGAAGGTTGCGAACTGCCTTCGGGTCAATGGGCTATAGACGCATGATCAAAGGTGGTACATGACCGTACAAAAGAAGAATTTACTGGATTTTTTATCTGTTAGGTGGAGGGATTTACAGATCTCTTAAGGTCCGTAATTTAAACTGAAAATTTTGGTTACAACGAGCTATGCTACGGTGATTTACAAGCAGCGACGAACACGAACATCGAAATCAGTCGCACAAACCTGCGTTTTAAAAATACCAGAAACTGGTTTCCAGGGCTTATTTAGAAAATGGGCTTCACGTGGCACACTTTTTCATTGTGTGAAACAACTTTTGCAAGGAAAAATATTAATTGAATATCATTGAATTTTCAAACCAAAAATTTACCATCAACTAAATAACGAGTAAGATATTTACGAACAAAAACTTAAAGAAGTGGACAAAATCGTTGTGGGAACGAAAAAGAACGTGCCTTCCTAACATTTGCTTGCTCACCTTAATTAAATGGTGTTTCATTAAAGTAACTTAGAAAATTCCTCCTCGTCATTGAGGTACAACTGCTGTCCTCCTCGTCATTGAGGTGCAAATGCTGTCCTCCTCGTCATTGAGGTACAAATGCTGTCCTCCTCGCCATTGAGGTACAAATGCTGTCCTCCTCATCAGAAGGCCCAGTAGACATAACACGTGTCAGGAATGGTAAGCAGGTTCCCTACTTCCCATACAAGGCTCACCAGCAGCTGGTCTGATGCCGGCGCCGTCGCGAGTGTCTCGCCGAAGCCGATGTCAGCTCGCAGCGCTCGGTCAACAGTGAAGAGCACATCCATGTCACGACCTGCAGACAAAAATTTATCCGAATTTCATACTTCGCAAGTTCATACTCGCAAAAAGTACTCATTATCTGTCTGTCGCTCAAACTTACCGACTCACCGGCTGATTAAGCATCGATCTGTTCGGAAGTGACCGAAGCTATATTTAATTGAAAAAATATTTTCGAGGGCATATGAAACCGAACTTATGAAAAATTTGTGTTAGTGTGACTGAGTTATGAAATTTTTTATAGTTTTCTCAGTGAAGCGAAATATTTTATACGTGCAGCTGCGCTAGAATGAACACCAGTAAGAGTTTTGTCGCTGCCATCATTACAGATCTCAACATACCATTGAACTCATACTTAAGTGTCACTGCATTCATTGCTGTGCCTCAACATAATGAAGAGTAACTGCAATCATTGCTGTGCCTCAACATAATGAAGCGTCACTGCATTCAATGTAGGATCTCAACATAATGAAGCGTCACTGCATTCATTGCTTTGCCTCAACATAATGAAGCATCACTGCATTCAATGTAGGGTCTCAACATAATGTAAGGTCAGGGCTTGTTCGCTGCGCCTCAACATAATGAAATACCGCATCTTTCATTCCCTATTTTCTTGTAAGTTCAAGAGACTAGTGAAATCACTTACTTACGGCACTTATCTTAGCGAGGGTCACTTCTCCATCGATAAAAATTCTGAAACATTTTTATTCAACGCAAGCTTCACCACAATCGCTCGTGATTGTCAACGCAAGCTTCACCACAATCGCTCGTGATTGTGGAGTGAAATGCAATCTAGATTGATATCCGGCCTTGACGCACTTCAGCCATTATTTTGTTGACTGCTGTTTGCCCAAATCGCAAATTGTTAAAATTTAATCATAGAATCCGCGTTGTGTGTGTGAGCTGCTTTTCCTGGAATGAAGCCAACGGTAATTCACTCGATGGTTCTGAGTTTATGAAACTACAATTTTCACAGCCATTGGACACGTTTTTGTATGGCAAAGGAGTGCGTTGTTCTAGCATTTAATTCCGACTTATGTAATTTTAGCGTCAACATACCTGACATTATTCATCAACAAGAAAATATTGCCATAAATTGTTTCAAGTATCGCTTCCGTTAACAAATTACGGGTTTTTAAATGAAATTCAGAACAAAAAAGCTCAATGACATCTCATTTCCGCAAGGACGTTGCCCATTATTTATAAAACAAACATTTCACTTTATAAGAATTTTTGGTCAGTACAATTCAATTGTAGAACAAAAAGCTCAATGGCATCACACTTCAGCAACAACATGGAATTTTGAGAGGCAACAAATGAAGTTCGAACAAGGAGTGGTTCATGCAAAAGTTAATGAGTGATCTTCTAGGCGAGCTTGATTGTGAACCTAGTTACCACAGTGTAATTGCTTCAAAGAAAGAGAAAACATTTGTCGAAAATTTAAGAAATAGGATCGCAAGGTGAATATTCGATTAAAGCAAAATGATCTATAAAAAATATTTAGTTTAATCGGCAACGTCTCCAAAGTCACAAGATTGAAAAAATATTTCCAAACAGCGGAAATAAAAGGAAATTTTAAAAATTTGGACTATAAAAATTCGAATTCGAAAAAATTTACTGGTGTGGTTTTGATAAGTTAAGAAAGAAGCATCACCATTCGTCTTGCAACTGTGCGTGTTCGAAAATATATGTAGAGACCTCATTATGATAAGCTAAATCGGGGCAGGAAATTTAATGATGCAAAGTCGAAAAAAACTTAAAAAACCTTGAATGTAAAAATGTTTGACGAAAAACTCCGAAGTCGTCGACCATAGACAACGTTGAATGCTCATGAGGAGCGATTAACGTTGAAATTGTTGGTAAGACATGCAGTGCATCGGTCGCGCTAGCAAAGATGCTTAAAGTTCCGCGCTCACTTTGAGAGTTTAATTTTGTAAATTAAACAATGAATAAAATTAGTTTTAAAAATTCGTATACATAACAAGGCATTTTCTGTGCGGTAGATGCCACCTTTGAAGTGTTCAGTAGACGTCAGGTGACTGCTGCAGTTGCCGGTCAGGTGGTGGCAGTAGTGTACGGCGCCCTTGGCCCTGTCATGGCTGCCACTGCTGAAGAGAGGACTCCCCACCACAAGCCGTCTGCAATATGTCATTCATTGTATTGAGTCAGTCAGTGTTGTGTTGCTACTCAAGTTGGGTAGCGCTGGGTAGTATTGGAAATTCATACCTGCATCTTATTATGAAGTAGGCTAAATACCAGGATATTTTGAGGAGAAAGTTTATACCTCAATGAACTCCATCCGCTCGTGGTTGTTTGGCTAGTATAATTATTGCCTTATGACCAATAATACTGAGGCACACAAAGAGATGATTAAAAAAACCAACAGGTAAACTTTGCATCAATGATGGCGAAATCACAAGCGTTCGTTCACCGCAGGACCTCAACGGAATTTTCACGTGAATTCTACATCGTCAATAAATAATGAAATCCTTTCAAGTAGATTTTGAGAAATGAGAAAAGAGTTTTGCACGATTAATTATTTTCAAGTAAAGATGGAATTAGAATGCTGTATTACCGAACTATGATGAAATGTTTAACTACAGAATGGTGCGTCAGGAGTAAAATAATTTTGCTCCTGCTCTTATAATTTTGGTTGAAGACGCATTGAATCACCGCCAAGTAATTTTTGCCGAATATATGACATTCAAGCAAACCAAAAATGAAAGGATATAATATTGCTTGGGAATGGCTTAGCAGCTAACGCAAGCGTGGGATATGGCAGAACAAACAAGGCATCAGTCTTCCTGCGTAGTGGTAAGTCACAAAGAATGTTTTCGAAGGCTTAAGTTCGTAATTTGAGAGTCAGCATAACATGAACATTAAAGACACCACAAACATTTCACGTCAGTTTAAAATTGTGTTAACAATTCTCTACATAGCTGGTCCTCTGCAAAGAAGAAACTAACTTTACCCATATCATACATCCCAATTTTCAGAAGGCAGTGAAATAGACCACAGATGTGTTCGAAGGCCACCATTTGTTTACTGCACAACTCTGACGACTCACTGGTACTTGGCTGGTGCCTGGTGCCACATGGCGACGGAGTAGCCGAAGTTTGTGCCGTTGTCACCGCGCAGGACCAGCGAGTAATCCGTGTCCAGGTTGAAGCCTTTCGCTGGCAACACTTGCCACACCATCACCAGGGATGCCAACCTCACCACGCGCAACATGCTTAACGATGGAGAAAATATTTCTTTAATGTGAGAACTTTAGTATTATTTAATCCCACACCGTCAGTGTAGGAAAGAAAATGACGAGAAACATGCATTGCGTTTTCAATCAGCCATGATCCATTCAGCTTGCTGTATTAATTTGTAATTGTATTGGAAATTAGCGTCATGGTATAAGTAACTAATGATAAATTAGGTCATGTTTCTGAAATTAATAATTCAGATAACATAAAAAATTGCACGAATTATCCACTATCAGCATTCGAATTGCCACACTGCATTTGAAGTTGATACCTGTTCTGGAAAAGTACTGTCAGTGGCGAGAAACCAAATATGCGAAAGAGCCTCGCCTCCAGAGAGTAAGGAGGGTTACTCACATAAATGTTATACTTTACTGCTTTATTTGAGCTCTGAAATATTAAAATGTTAACTATTCGCCCTATATATTCAAATTTTTAAAACTGTTTCTGAGTCTTCGCGGCACCGGCTAGGTGCAAAACTATACCTATACAAAATTACATTACTTTTAGACGCGTTTATTGCAAACGCATTTCTTATGTGTTATCGGATGATTTCTAACGGATATTTAAAGGATAAGTACCATTTTTAAATAAAACAGTACTTGCTATTTGGCGCATGAGCGCCAAGTGGCTAAATCTCTTGGGACAACGTGAACACAGACGCCATTACGGAAACAACCGATCGAATCTATACGTATTTGCTTCTGTGATTTGTAATTGCCTCCACCTGTTCAAAATCCAACCGAATGCAAAGTGCGCGCATTCCTTTGTGTTTAAGGCTCAAAATCTGTTGATATTAATAGCCAAAACAGTGGATGAAAACGTTATGAGTGATAGAATGATACTGAAATGAGTTAGGGCCCTTAAAGGTGCCTGCACAAACATTCGAGTTAAGGAACGAAGTGGAGGACCTTCAGTCTTTACCGATGATCTGATTAAAAAAGTGGAATGAATAGTGAAGGAGAACAGACAATTCACAGTTTCGTCATGAACTAACAAGTTTACTTCTGTCTGAAGAAGTGTTCCGTACGAATTTGTCTAATCAGGCGGCAAGCTTCTTTGACGATAGCATACAAATGCCGGTCCTCTGATACGATAAATGCCTCAATAAACAGGGTGGGGCAGTACTGATTGAGCAGTTTTGTAGCGAAATGAAAGTAATGAAGGTACATAAAGAAGAAATTTTTTTTTCTTCGAGGTTAGCATAACATACCATTTAGAATACTTATGTTTTGAAACAGTATCAGGAAGATGGTGGCCGTTAGCTGCAACACACTGTGGGAGTCGTTCTCGGAGGAGGGAGTAACCGTGACAATGAATTCTGAACGCTATGCTGCTATATTGCAAAATTTCTTGCAGCCCAGGATGAAAAACATTGTTGAAAATGAAGCATTGGGAGACGTGTGGTTCCAGCAGGATGGGGCTACAGCTCACACAGCCTGAATGTCACTCAATGTTTTGAGACACATTTCCCGGACGTCTGGTGTCTCTGAGGGGTGATTTACAGTGGCCTGCAAGGTCACCTGATTTGAGCATATGCGATTTCTTTCTTTGGGGACATCTAAAAAGAGAGGGTGTTCAGAAGTCGCCCTTACACCCTACCACAACTAAGGGAACGGATTATTGCCTAGGTTATGGCCATACCTCGCCATATGTGTGAACGTGCTGTAGGAAACTTCCGAGAACGACTTCAACAGTGTGATGCAGATAACGGCCACCATCTCACTGATATTGTTTTCAAAACACAAGTATTCTAAGTGGTATGTTATACTAACCTCGAGGAAAATAAACTTTCTTCTTTATGTACCTCCATTACTCTTTTATTTTGCCTCAAAACTGTTCAATCGGTTCTGCCCCACCCTGTATTAACAGGAATTATGTAGAAAAATAAAGTAAAGCATAGCCTTTCTGGGTAACAAATTATTTTTAGAAATAAACTATTTTCTTACGGTACTTACTTTAATAACACGCCTCGTAGCGCACTAACCGTCACATCTATTCAAGACTATTTATACTTTACTGTTACATCACGACTAAAAAATCTTCTTTATTATATATTCAAAGTACCTGTATATTCTACTTGGTAAACTTATGGACCAGTATACAAACTGTATCACCTATTCAATACACCCTCACATTTTATTAACTTAACTTGTCACTAAACAACCTAAAATGCCCTCAGTTAACTCATGACCAAAAAAAATTTCCGCACCTCTGTTCAAAATACCTACAAATTTTAATACGAAAACTTAGGACTATGTAAAACACTTTTGATAACATCTCTTTGAAAAACGTGTAGTATTTATTATTAGGTAAACTAATGATTGAAAACACTCTGCGTTACATCTGTTCAAACACCTGCACATTTTGTTCAGTAGAGTGGACGTAGCGGTAGCTCTTGCCATATCGGTACTGACGTGAGGACGCGCACGTAGAAAGTATACCAACCTGCAGAGCAGGTACAGATGTGAGCACAGGACGTGGCTATCATCTTTGGCATCCGCGGGATAATCTATAGGTAACGGAAATCACTCGAGGCAAGCTCATGTCGCTAACAGCTGTCATTTCTTGTCCGTCGTTCTGCGATAAATTCTAAATCGAATATACGAAATTATAAATTAGCGATAGCCCAAGGTTAGAAAAATTTTAGAACAACGCAGAGGTACGGATTTTTGTACGTGAATTTAACCCTGTACCGGGTCTTTATGGATTTAACTGACGGGTCTTTATGTGCGAATAGCATTGACGACGGTAGAGGCATCCGTAGATAAAGGGTTAAACTCCAATCAGCTGTTATAAACGAAAACTATAAACGACGCACATAAATAATATATATTAAAAAAGTTTTGGTTGATGGACCATAAAGATTGAATAAAGAGACATGATTGAAAAGTCTGTAATTTACTATGGTATAACATAGAAGCATTGGCGTTGAAGAATAGGCCAAGTTTGTCCTGTCGCCAAATCCTGTACGGTAATGTTCTTGACTTGTCTTCTGGAGATCCGAGATCTGGTCTTTTGACAAGAAAAATAAAAAAATGACGTTGAAGCTTAGTAGCTGCTGATTATCCGCAAATTTGAGAGGCGGAAGACAATTCAAGTCGAAACATATACTTCTGTATAGTCTGTTCTTGAACGCGTTTATACTAGGGAGCGTCAACGGTTTTCAGTTGATAACTGTGGCTCGATCCTGGTGGGAAATAATTAGGGAATCATGTATAAACCATGAGTATACTTAACATAACATAACATAACATAGTGATGTCGGCGCTGAAGTGTAGGCCTGATGTGGATCAATAATCTTTGGGCAAGGAAAGATTTGAAAATCTTAATGATTTCATTATCCTTTAACTAGAAAAAGGCTCGTGAGTTTACACTTAAGGCGAGTTTTAGGATTGTGTCCTACGGCTCGGAAAGTAAAATAATTGTAGAATAAAAGTAGAATAATTACTTCACATTATGCTGTTAGCAAACTTATCATTCGTAACTGCACATTTTGCGGCGAATAAAGTTCGGAAGCAGAGTTGATCTCTAAACGCAGATAAAAGGCTAAGCCTCGTACTTGTAGCGGAATTTTTTTATATATTCTCTTTAACTAAACATGTACATAAATGAACGCCTTGTACGTACGAATTTGGCTTTGCTGGATAAGAAATTATACGCAGATAATGCGTGTTATAGAAAAGAACAGCAAGTAAAATTAACTTGCACTGTAAATACGAGCCCGGATGTTTCAACCCTGCAGTAGTTGCGTAGATTACATAAGTAATTCATTTGCATGAATTGATGATTTTCTCAAAATATCCAAGCATTAATTTCGATTGCTTCCATGTAATTCAAGTGAACGTTCGAGAAGCGCGCTCAAATTCGCTCAAGTGCCGGTCACGTGATGTTGTGAAGCAGGCACTCCTCGATCAGAGGCCTCGGATCTTACTCAAACCATGATCGTAGCTCTGATGTTTTAGCGCATTTTCTCATTTATGGAATAAAAGGCGCTATTGTGCTCATGTCCGTCCGTCCGTCTGTCCGTTGTAGCTGCGCTATGCTTTCGTCTTTTATTGACCAGGTTCCCGCTGTTAACGTGAGGAGGTCGTTGCATTCGCTGCGGGTCTTTTTAATGATCAGCATGGGGTGGTGACAACAACCTCGTGTTGCGTAAATTTTTGGAGATATCCGTAATTTTATTAAGATTCAATACCGAAATTGTTCCTATTGTTATTAGAATACAGCAGAGGTGACATTCATGATCTCTTTGAGTGGCGGGTAAGCCTCGCATCTTGTGATATGGTTTATGATCTAACGATGATCTTGGTTTAAAATTCTATTGTTTGCACATTTCTAACATGTTTAGATGCTAGGATAAATACTGGCATACATTCCCGATCGATTGTAATCTTGTGGAAAAGCTTGGCTTGTCTATAATATTGAACGTTTGCGTATTTCATGGATATTCCAGGTGGACGTGGGCACCGGATTTACCTTCTGGCTCGAGGTTCAGAGAACTTAAGTGAAGTTCCTTGGAATTCCCACTGTAATGGAAATCCTGAAACGAATAAACTTCACTGCAGGAGGAACCCTATAGTTCGTGTAGTCGGGAGTTCCAGCTTGCCGCGAATTGACGTACAGACCAATTCTTCAACTATGGGTTTGGTCTTCGTAACTAAAATGGTTATTTTTGCTTGTCGTGTAATTATTTCGCAGTGCGTCATCCTAGCATCTATGTATTTTTTGAGTTAGGTCTTTTTTTCGTCGTACACCTTTTAGCATGTCTTGTATATAGGGACTAATGTATGATACTCTAGGCCAGCTAAGGTTTAGCTTTTTTGTAAGTTCTCAATAAAGCTATGTAGCTTTACTAATTGAAGTTTCTCCTTTTCACTATCACGTCCACAATTTTGACGGGTAGCATATATACGTTGTAAGCTCTCCCACAACATATAATTTGGTGGCCAGTATGGGGATTACATTTTGGGAGATGCAGTCCTGAGTACTATACTAGATTTTCTGTCTTTCTGTTGCGCAACATAGTTAGTGATTAATGGATATGTATAACTTAAGCGAGTCGTGGACACGGTTATACTTGCTTTGTTCGGGGTAATTAGTGTTCGCTCGAGTCGTCTGTTATTGTTGTGTACCCTGATTTGTTGTATAGATTCTTAGACCTGTTAATTTGCACATGCTCACCTTTATAGGATGTCGTCGGAATTGCTTGAGCGATTGATCAACTGTTTGTTGAATCTGGAAGCCGTCTTAATCGAATTGCGACGTGAAAACGGAACTTCCGACGTGCCTATTCGGGCAGAGCCAGCGCGACATCGTGGGCAATCTCGGCAAGGCATTCGCGACGGCCGAAGATATTCGAAAACTTTGGTATTCACCAACTCCAACCGAAAATGGTGTAAATCGTGTGGAGAAAGAGGCCACGTCTCTGGGAAGTGCGCGAAAGATAGGTGCTGCCTATGCCACCAGCCCGGTCATAATCTGGAAGTGTGTCCAGAATTAACGACTTCCATGTTATTCGAGGAGGAGCCAGTGCAATACCGTGAGGCTTGTCCCGACTTTCATGAGTCGACATCGGCTGAAGAATTGCGCTCCATTGATGGGAACCAAAACGATTCACCTCCTCCAGCCTTGACTCCTTCAATAGCTCTGTTTGACGTAGAATTACCCTCGGCAGTCTCGTCCCGGGAGCCGCTGCCTGAAGTTGGCACTTGCGTTTCGCCTCGGGTACAGTCCAGATGGCCAGTTTTAAGCGCGTTGCCTCTTCAACCCATAACGTTTGTTGAACCATTCGACGATTCGTCTCCACAATGCACTCCTCCAATCGCCCCTCAACTACTTCTGGCAGATCATTTATAAAAGCAACGAACAAAATAGGCCCCAGGAATCTTCCTCGTGGCACGCCACTGTGCACTGATGCCCAGTCTGACACGGTTCCGGTAATACTGACACGTTGTCGTCTACCTAATTGTATTAGATTAGACCTGGAAACTTCATAATAGGCAATCTTTCTTCATCAGACTAGCTCTTTAAGCCTGAAATTATAATTTTTGCTCGTCTATGAACACTATGGACTAAGTTTATATCCTTTTCAAAGCTCGGTGACCACACGACGCGTTCAAGCTCAAGGTTCGGGCGCACGACAACAACAAACAACAGCTTCGTCTATTCTGTGTCAAGGTACTCGTAGGAGCGTCTGCGACTGCCAATAAACGGCTTGCTTGGAGCGTAGGTCCAAGCCGTTTATTGGCGCCTATAACTTGTGCTTCTGGAAAATTTCAACTCCTTGTCTACAAAAACCGTCAAATCTATTCGATCATCATTCTCTCATTGCATTAATGTCTTCTCATATTGTAAGCGCACTGTGCACTGTTCTTAACAAGAAGAAGTACTTTACACTTGCCAGAATTAAAAAGCAAATGCCACGTTTCAGCCCAGTCAACTAACCTATTAAGATTATCTTGCGACTGCGCAATTTTTTTCGACGCATCAAAAACTATGTTATAAATGTTTGTGTCGTCAGCATACATAAACACACTTTATACTCCTTCAGATTGTTTATAAATGCTACGAATAAAAGTGGCCCGAGAACCTTACTTGCGGCACGCCGCTGTTTACTGTTGCCCAGACCAATACAGTAGAGTTCAAACCAACCCGTTGATGTCTACCTTCTAGAAAATCTCAGATCCATTGTAGTACATTTCTCTTCATACCCAAGGACGTTACTCTACGTAACAGCCGCTCTTGCAGAACACTGCTAAATGCTCTTGTAAAGTCGAGATACACTTCATACATTCGCTCCCCTTCGCCTATAGCAGGCGAGTCCCATTTAAATCAAAACATGAAAGACAAATTACGTGGGTTCCTTTGTAGCCACTGTAATACCAGTGGCGTTACCCACGCACTGTCAAAATTTCAAAGCAGTCTGAGTTCCACACAGGCATTGTTCGTTTAGTCTGGCGCAGCGAAGTGAGGATCCATACATATTTATGAATAGGTTATTTCATTAGGGGATTTATATTACATTTGTGTTATATATGTAGGTGAATAAATTCAAGGTTTGTTTGTCGGTATCAATAATTAAGAATTCTTATTTTCATCAATTAGAAATTTTAACTTCTGATCTGGTTTGGGACGAAATTACGTTCTCACTAGTTTCCCTTTGAGTGTTATCAGTTTATTTACATTTTTTGTAGTAAAAAATTTTAACATAGTTACCCATCGTGTTTGTTCCTTCAGGTAGCGCCCGGAGAAGACGCCAAGTAAGTTCACCTTACATTCAATGAACACTTTTCGGAGACCGGTTTCGTCAGCTGTTCAAAAATTTACAGAATTCATATACAATCAGTGGTGAAAATCAAAACCTAAAGTAACGGTAAAATAAAAAATGAAAGAAAAAAAATTGTCCATTTTACAAATTCAATTGGATTAAGACAGTGAGCCTTATTAAAACAATGTTTCCATTATAAACATGCCGCGATTCCCAAATTCTTAAATCCGAACCTTGAGAGTTTGTACCGAGTATCTTCAAATCACTCTCAGACACATTGGTATCGCACTCGGCGCACAGTTAGTATACCAATGTGTCTGAGAGTGTATAAGGGCGCACAGTTGAGTGAGGGGCTTGCCAAGAGGCATGTTCGAACGAAAACTGCTGCCGTAGTGTTCAGAAGCCCAGATGTAGAAGGTATATGACGTCATTCCAATGAACGCTGATGCATAGCGCGCACAACTAAATCCGTAATCAATGTTTAATTGCAACGAGGCAGGAGTAACATCCGCATACCTGATGAATGAACAAATTTTGAAATTATGCACCAGTAAAGAATGTTTTCAAAAGCTAACATCCGTAAATATTTCTGAAATCAGATTTTCAATTCTCTGGACATCGTTTCAGATGAGCTACCAGAATGGTGGAAATAACAAAAAACAGTTTTTCTGCTGTCAACACCAGTAACAGAGCCTGGATATCTATTATTCATAACACAACAGACAATGGAAACCCATTCAGTTTAAAAATATTTCAATTAATTCGATTTCAGAATGCTTATCTTGGAAAAAGGAACAAATTCAGTAGCCGCGGTGTATCAAGGTACACAAGGTTTGAATACCATTCAATTTAAACGAAAAGATCAAAAGTTAAAGAAACTCATGCCCAGGCCGTTAAATATCGGTTTGCGGTACACAGAAGTATGGAGACGACCGTTAAATTTAGCAACTTTACAACCGAGAAACGATGGACAATTATCGGTTTACATCTTCATAACTAAATTTATTGCTGGATATTTAAAAATGAGAGCATCAAAGAAAACGCCCTCAAATTTTTTGAACAGATGATGGAACTAGTCTCCGAAACGTTTTTATTGAAGAAAAAGACATGGCGTATTCTTGGATTTTTAATTCGTGGTGAACTGAAAAATAGTTGTAAATATAATTCCATTACGCAGCAACAAAAGTGTATGTATCCACGCAGATATTCCGAAAAATTTGCTGGTAATTGGCGCCAATCGAAAAATAAGTTTAAACTTTCAGCCAAGCGTAGCATTTGCTCATTTGAGCTAAGTGAAAATTTTTTTTTTTCATGTCAAGTGAAAAATTTGTTTGTTCGAGTCAAGTGAAAAATTTGTTTGTTCGAGTCAAGTGAAAAATTTGTTTGTTCGAGTCAAGTGAAAAATTTATTTGTTATTTGAGTCAAATGAAAAATTGCTTGTTGTTGAACTGGGCGAAGCATTTGCTTGTTGTTTGAGCTACGCGAAGCGTTTGCTTGTTGTTTGAGCTACGCGAAGCATTTGCTTGTTGTTTGAGCTACGCGAAGCATTTGCTTGTTGTTTGAGCTGGGCGAAGCATTTGCTTGTTGTTTGAGCTGGGTGAAGTAGCCGCAGGTATTCTCTGGAAATTGTGAAACTCGAAATATTTCTTTCTATTTGCACGTGCACTCCGAACTAAATATTTTGCACGCAGTTGTCCGATTTTCGGTAATCAAATAGGATTAAAACTTCAGTGCGGGCTTGACAGACATTGAAACTCGCATCGAGTGCCTCGTCGTCCTGTTTCACCAGCTGCACATGTAAGGGTCCTCCATAAGGCTCACTCTATTCACTAGCTGGTTTATTGGTTGCATCACTAAATTGATTGAGAGAAATCTCTTAAACGACCGTTAAAAACCCCGCCGAATATTCATCTGCATGTATAACTTTCGTATTATCGTTGAGTTTTATCAAAAGTATTTGTCAACCATGGCTTATAATTTGTCGAAAAAATTAGCTATCACACTTTCTAAAATACGTATTGAATGAGCGTGAATGTCCGGTGAGGAGTGAGCAAAATCGTACTTTCAATATCTCAGAATTGAGGCATATTTAAAAAAAATAGTCTTCAGTTGATGCTACTGATTGCTAGAGCTAAGTTTGGTGATTGCATGAACAGTCAAATATAAATTGAAAAAATTTCTCAACTGTAACGTCGCTTCACTTGAAATAATATGCATATTTCTGATCTGATTATCTAATACTCAACCGTCAACAAAAATACGTTCACAGAGCTTTTACGCATAGAATTCTAATTCAAGCTCAAAATATATCATGAAATTTAATGCTGGTCAAAAATAACCCAGAAAGTGCAATGCATTAAATTACTGAAACCTGTCACAAATCGAGCTTGGAATATTTCCAGCATCTTGCTATCTTCGATGTGTTCGGACCTCGTCACTACAAAAATGTCTCTTCAAAGTATAGGAGACTGAGTCGTACATGGGGGCATGGAGGGGGTTTGTTATAATCTGGGCGATCTAGCCAGACTGTCCAGGTTCGAAGAAATCCATTCCCGAGCAAAATACGGCCCTGCTCTACTCATTAACACTCTATTTTTGGCATCGTAAATATATTAAGCTAATAATGGGGCAACATTTCATTTAAAACATGAGAAGTTAAAATGTTTAGACGATTTCTATTGCATGCTCACACATTATTGAAGCCTGTAATCAGGCGTAGAAGTTTCATTAAAAATTATATTGGCGCAAAATTTCTTCAAATTGGAGTATCGATCGTCAATTCTGAACCTTGCAATTGACAAACTAGCCCAGAAAATATTCATTATAAAATACATATAGAATTAATTTATGGTTAACCCAGCCGGGCTATTTGCCATAATAAATGATCAGTTTAATTAGGTGGCAGTGTACGATTGTATTTAGACCCACATCCATTATGGAACTCCCAGTCAGAGCTCGGTTTAATTTTCGAAGGGAACTTGAATTTTTTAATTTTGAACGAAATGTTTGCATATATAATTAATAATGTCAGTGCAAATTTTTAATTATCTCTCACCATTCACGTTCTGTAATGACTCAGAATCTCACTGAACTGAAATTTTAGGCTCAGGCAAAATCCTGACACGCCAGGTTGGCCTACTGAGGTACTGACTCGAATAGCCCTTATATATGTGTGGTGAGTGGCTCCAAACAAACATACAAAAATTCAAAACATACAAAAAATCAGAAAAGCTTGATTGTGTCACAGTATTTCGTGCTATTAGAGTGCTGTCTATAGTATTTTATTTGCAATGATCATGTGTAAAAAAATTTTCGAGAGAGACAAAGCCTGCAGTTTGATAAAAAGACATGGGAACTTTATTAATAACTGTTTGTAACATCATTAATAATAGTTTCTTCTGCATTTTATAATAGTTATTTCAGCAGGTAAAATGCCAACAGGTATTATTATGTATTACATTACCACCGGGTTACTTTACCACGAACAAATTACTTCATAAGAACTAAAACTCATAAAATTTTATGATTAATAATTATTTTATGGATAAATACTCTTCATGATATCCTGATATAGTTTTTTTTCCAGCGAGTGGGAGCTCGCGTGGGTGTTTTGGATCACCCAACAGGTCGCTCTGATCACAGCGAGGTACGGTGGGCGGAGCTACGTCGGCGACCAATATAAAGGTTGCCGGGCCTCAGGCCTGACCATTCGTAACTTGGCCGTGCAAGGGAGAGCTCGTCGCGTGACACCAGAGCATCCAGTTATCCTGCTGCTGCTGCCAACTGTTGCCTCTTTTGCATCTTCATCTTGCACAGCTACTGAGTGTTTGCAACCACAGTGAGTATAAGTATCGCGTGAATAAAACAATAATGCAGTACGCTACCGATATTCTTGATCATCTGGTATAAATTTTCTCCCGCTGTATTTTGGCTAATTATTCTAGGAGCGTAAGTTCACTGTTTCATTAAATATTGAATTACCAGTACAAATGTGTTTACAATATGCATTTTTAAAATTGTTTCACAAGCGCAATTCTGAGAAGTATCACTTTATATTACTTAGCTTCCAGCGCAAAAATACTGATGAGTTTCTTGCAGGAACGCAAGTAAAGGCAATTTATTGCTTATTAATAGATGTATCGGTGGCCCACGATGCATCTATAAAATTTTTGAAATATCTCGAAACTTTTCTAACATATGTAATTATTTAAACAATAACAGTGGAAGAGCAATAGAAGCCTCACAGAGTCAATTAAACACCGGCCCTAATGAGCTGCAATTACGTTAGGTGAATTTAAGTTGGACGCTCAGCCCATAACAGGGAAATAAAATTTGTGCTGTTAAAGTTTGAATTGTTAATATTTTCTTTAGAAAAATACAGCACTATGTGATCTGTTCGTCATAGTTAAATATTTTCTTTCGATTTGTTTGGTTTCTAGAGATATGACAGGATAGCATTTTATGTTTAATTTAACTGTTACTGCATAGCGATTTTATCTTTCATCTTCCAGGTATCGAACGTATATTGACCTCAACATCATTTTGCTTTACTCTCTTAAGAACAATGTCTAGAATGTCTAGAATGTACATTTCAAGTAATAATACCAAATAATAATATATTATGTATAATGTACACTGAGAAAGTGCTAATGATGTACGTTTTCATTATTCGAAACGGTCACAATACAGTTTTGTTTCTCCCCGATAGATTTCCATTGCGTGTCGTCAAAAAATATTTTCTAAGACATTCAGTAATATGAAACTATCACTAAGTAATTTTACAAGCCAATTTTTAGATCTTTGGCTGCCTTGAGAGCTTTTGAAGGATATTTAAATTAAGATACTCTTGCCATAAAGATAAAATCCTATTTCATATATTCTCATCATCAAATTACATCATGACGCGATCATTTAATGGGGTATTTAAAGTTTCAAAGCTGGCCCAGACGAAGATATATTCTCTTTAAAGCAAAGAACTGTAAATAAGGAAGACTTAAAATATATGAGCATCGACAACATCCAAATACATACTTTCGGTGCAGCAACGATGGAAACTTGTGGAGCATCCATGACATGTCCGGCCAGGGCCACTACTATAGCGTACCAAGAGTCGCTTCTTTATTAGAATTCTCCCGTAATCAATAACTAACCTTTGCAATTGACAGCGCATCAATCCGCCATCCATGGTCGCCACTCATAATCCGTAATAAAAAATACTAATGAGAAGAGAACAGAGTTAGCTTGAACCGTGATAAGCCGTTCATTATACTAATGTCAAGCACCTTGCCCACCCAATTAAACTCAAGTGTCTTCAGGTCAACCCGTCTCGTGGAACGATCTTAGATGGAAATTATCGTTGTCAGAGTGTTTTTATCAGCAAACACGTGAAAACGTCTGAAGAATGCATTTATTGTTGTTGGGATTCGTAGATGTTGACATATTCTTTTCAAAAAATTTATGAAATTGGTGCATACAAATGCAATCATCTAGTGCAGCTAATGCTGGCCCCTTATTGGCCACTCGTAAAAAAGTTTCAATTGTTTTAATTCACGTAAGATCCAAAAGCCATTATTTAGTTCTAATAAACATTAATCACTTTATCAAGATTATATGTTAGCTCATTAAATCATCGAATGCCAAGAGTTTTACTTCAACTGCACTCAAGATATTCTCAATTTATTGCTGTTTCAACACAACAGTCGGTACTCACCGAATGTCATCAATTGACCACTCATAATATTTATTACGTCTAAGTTGGTCTGTATGTATGGATGATTGTTTCATTTTTTGTAATCTAGAATTAAGTACGAGGGCTCTTTTTGAAAAAGTAAAGTAAATGCTCGTTGTTTTATCCGTAGATTTAGACAGAGTTTATTTACCCAAGAGTCATTCGCAAATAATTGGATTCATAGCATAAATACTATTGATGAAAATGCAACACTACAACGGTGGCTGGTGACTTCAGCTCTTTGCTTGTATAGAACTGTCTTAAGGCATTCCTAAGCTCATATATATTTGTCAAAGTTTGTGTGTTAGTTTGCGTGTGTTTGAAGCCTGTCACCGCAAATATAGAGCAAGAAGGAAAGTACTAAAGAATTAGCTTCCAAATTTAAATCTTATATTGGAATTGGTGAATATAAATTATGAATAAATGAGGCAATTTTTTATATTTTGAAACGAGAGTGAGTTTTACATAGAAGTCCTCACTTCTATGTGAAATGTTGGTTTGAAGTTAATTAGTCCGCATTTGACAATCCACTGTGTCTTCGTTTCGACCTCTCAAACAACTTTGTAACTTTTTTGATGCATGACGGACGGTAATAAGTAGTTTTAATTTATTTATTTTGAAAAAGATAATCAAACTTGAACCATGATTATAAATGACTCGATCAAACCTCTATTCGTCTAATTACCTTCATATGACACCTTTTGATATTTTTGTTTTTATTCAGCTTAAAATGAACGCTTATGAATATAGTTTGTGCAGAACTTGTAATTTCAACAATTCTTAATCAATATATAATTTAACTCGCGATTCCTTTTGGTGGGATTGATTTAATTTTTATAATTCCTAACAATAAATGGCGATGGCACGTGCATCTACAGGGAGAAGGTGAAATACGAACATGATATCCATAATCCATAAACAGTCGGCGGCGTGAATTGAAATATTATCTAGATTATACGAGTAACAATTAAAAAATTTATTAGAAGATAATTCTTATTTCAGATCAAAATTGGGCAAATTATAGCCTACTCCTCGGCTCGGGGTTATATTTGATAAATTTTCCTTCTTTAACGTTGCACATTTACATTGAATCCAATTTTTGTAATATTCAATCACAAATTATTATTAATAATATTAAATACAATTAATATCAATATTGAAAATAAATTAATATCCTTGAGTATTTAATGTGTCCCAGAAGAAAAAAAAGGTTTTTTAAATCTAAATAATAAGGGAGCCTGTTAAAAACAGGAAATTTTGAAAACTCAGGGCTGGAATGTGTAAACTACGAAATGATTCCTCTTTTTTAAGTTGCATAGTTGTTCCATGAGCTTAAGTCACCGGTGAATAAAAGTTTAAGACATGAGAGCAAGTTGGCTCAGTGAGAGTTGGAGTTCACAAAGTCAACTTTACGTGAAGTTGTCAGCTAATGTGGCTTATGCTAATGGTCCTTCAGGGCGTATGCCAGCTTCGATGACGTATTGTAATTATTTTATAGTTATTAAAATTCCGTCGTCCAAAGCTGGTGTGAGCTGATGTAATAGGAAAAAGCCATAATGATTTTTATCCCTTTAAACCTGAACAAAAATTTCTTAAAATTATTATAGCTTATCACCGTCAAAAAATGACTCACATGATGTAAAAATTCACCAATTACGAAGAAGAAAACGCGTCAGTGAATGGATGAAGTTGTGCCTCTTAAAGAATGCCTGTTGTTAGAAGTATAAAGAAAATTACGTCGCTTTAAGTGAAATGAGTTACGAGACCGCATCTGACACTTCGTCAGCACGAAGTCGAAATGCGAATCATTTTTGAAAATTGTATTTTAATAATTTGTCTTCTTTTAAGTTTCAATCAGGTGTAATTAAGAGATGTTAAAAATGAGATAGTGAAATTTGTGAAGAAGCAATGGCACTATCGTACTTCCCTGAAACAGTTTTCGTCTTTCAAGATAAATGCTGCCGAATTTGTGGGGCTGTTTGCATGTGTTGGAACAAGACCTGAGGATAGTAACGCGAGACGCCGTATAACATTATAGGACCAGCGACCATCGTTAAGCCTATGACCGCTCATTGGGTCTTGGATCAGCCTTAACTGCCTCTCGTCAAGTCAGGCAGCCTGCTGACTAAAATAACACTGGTCGTCAAGAGAAAAAGCTCACATTATTCAAAATTTACGCGTACGTTGATGGAAAGGATTGGATTCGAACGATGTTCTTATTACAACTATGAAGTCATCATTAATTTGTATTATTTGTCTGTATTTTTACTGGAAAGCCGTCGCAATTATTATCGCACATTTCGATAATAACTTCTTAAGGAGACATCTAACCGTTCCTTTGAGTCGAACGAAGTCGAGGGCATATTTAAATAATGCGAGAAATTAATGTACGGAAAAGAGTTTAATCATAGAATAAAAATTGACTGTATCCAAATTTTCGAATTCGCAAATAACTTGTTGATAAGTATAAGGAACATATAAGTAATACAAATTCTAGTCTACGGGTGCCACGATTCTAGGGGTGCCACGTACATTCGATAACCCTAAACCACATTACTGGCAAGGCTTCTGAGTTTCGGAATTTACGATGTCCTTAAATATTGTTTCAATCTGTGGGGCGCTAGAACCACATCGTTTCATTACTGAGTTACGGCAAATACCTTCAATATAAACACAAAAATGTAATTTTAAAATAATTTTAGTAGTTCTTATCATTTATTTCAATACAATCCACATCGCTTCAAGTGTTAGAGAACGATGATACAGGACCTTGTATCGGAAATGCTTCATTTCCTATGTAGAAAAAAAACTCTTTCGATCTGAATTGTAAACGCATTGCCGCTGCTGTTTGCTAAATCGATTGCTGTTCACTCAACTTCTGGAAAGTCTCTAAAAGTCCCGCAGCCAATATTGCTCCTTAAATTCTGACTTTTAAAGACCGCGACAGATGTGGAGGAGTTTACGTTAAAAAGCCACAAATTAGACGCGGAATAGAGTCTGGCAGAGAGGCCTCAACCGGCAGTTTGTGTCAAGGCTGGGGAGCACACAAACATCCCACGTAAATGTTTACATCCTCTATTGTTGGGAGCAGAACCTAAAGCAGCTGTGGGTTTATCTAAGATTGCTGACATTTTACTTCACGATGTGAGTGTTTTGAAGGTTACTGCAGCATTTGAAGCTCATTATTAGTCCGTCTTGATATTAGTCTTGACAAAAACTCGACGAACTCAAATGCTCACGTGTTATAAAAAACGCCTAATATAAGCCCAATTAGATATTGTGCACGTGAATAAGAATTAACAAAGAACGGTAGGGAGGAACAAAAATTGTTTAGTAGTCCATTAAGCCTTTCTCTGAACTTAGATAGGTTAAGGATATTCCTAATTTTGACTACGAACATATTTTGATGTAATTGATGATCATTTTTGCTTACAACTTTCTTCACGACATTGTGAGTCTTATGACTCAGCAGTTACTTCAACAAATTTGATATCTTTAGTATGGTAGTCATATCACTGCAGAGAGTCCTACACTGACTCAGAAATTACTCGAAAGAGGGTTTCCAAGATTACAAATTATTCTGGCAGTCTTGAGGGAAGTAAGTTTCAGCGGTCATGATTCAATTCCAAATCTCCAACTTTTTACATTGGCGAAAAAAGATTATCGCTGTATCTGAGAAGCATTTTTGTTCATTTTCTGAGCTCGCGAATAATTTGCAGCATAACAACAAACTAGCCTTAATTTAACTCGAAAAATTCAAGTCCCTCAAGAAAAATATTCTTTTCGAACTAATATTCCTCGAAAAGTGCAACTCTACCTACCAGCATGCAAAGTCTTCGTCGTCTATCACTCAAAAGTGTACTGTTCCAGCTTCTTGCTGGAACAGTCTTGCTTAGTCTACAAAAGGAAAAATTTCCCCAAGAAATGCATAATCCGCCCCCGTGACTACGAGGTGTGAGCTTGAGACCCGCTAATCGAGGCTGCTGGGACCGATACCTGACGTGGGTCGCCATAACAGCAGACACCCGCGTCATGTGGCAGCGCCACGACCCAAGCCTTTAGGGCTTTGTAGGAAAGTCAGGCGACTGCTGAACACAAATCATGTCTCTAGGGGAAGGCTATGATCCTCTTGTATCTTACTTTCGGATCTGGCATGGTCCTATCTCTTTAGATTCTTGTACCACTTTTTGCGGGATTTAAGAGCGAAAAATTTAATCCGGTTAGAAAATTTTGTAATGAAGGATTTGCTTTGTTTATCATTGCCTTCGACAATTGCCACAATAATTATGATAAAATCTGGAGGATCAGCCGTCAACAATTTTGGTGCTTGTTCATAAACAACAAAGGTTCAACTGGTCGTGAAACTGATTTTTAATTGTTGGTGGATTTAAAATAATGCCACGGTAAATTTTCACGATAACTGGACAAACGACGAAACAAATCTACGGAACTATTCCAGGGGAGACTTGATTTATGATAAAACGCAGGTTTATGTACAACTAATACTGGCTTGCTCTCACCAAACACTGATAAAAAATATAACTCAGTACTCACTACAGTGAGTGACAGAGGGCACATTTTTTCGTCGACGAAAACGTGAAGTCACGGACGGACAGACGGACATGGCGAGCACAATAGTGCATTTTTTCCATAAATGAGAAAATGCGCTAGAAAGGGCCTCCGGGTATCTTAAACTTTCAAAAAAACTTGTTACGATAAGGAAATGGAGATCTGCTTGCGGCACCAGAAGAAGTCAGTGAAATTTCTGTTCCTGTCTATACACAAGTTCTAAATTCTATGATGTGCATCAACATAATTTGAATTCATGCAGTAAAACATAAAAATATTTCCGATGCGCGGTTCAAAGCTTGGGTAAACTTGTTACAATTTAGGATTCTAGTAAAAACTTTAGTTAGTTCATCTCCAACTTTAGGAACAATAAGTCTAGTAATATCCATCGCGATCAATTCCCTAGCAATGTTCCCTGGGATAATAAATCCATTCGAAGCAACACAAACCACTGCATGAATATGAATTTGACGTACAACGGTGTAAGGACATACGTTGGCCACACTCAATTAATACACTTATTATTCCCATACCGTGGATTATTTGAGTGCGTATTTCATCAATTTATCTCGATCATATCAGATCGCCCTCAACAGATGAGCCCTGTAACGTCTTGAGTAAATTAGGATTCTTTTTGTTTTTATGCTTCATATTTGAGTTATTTCGATTGGCGTACCTTGTAAATTATATGAAATTAATTATACTTAGCTTATGTTCGTCTAGGCATACCTATTTAGCATGCTTCTTTCATACCTATTTAGCATGCTTTACAGTGAAGAATACGTCGCAAAAAGTACAGTTGCAAGGTGATCTTGACAGGCTGGTTGACTGGGCTGATAAGTGGCAGCTGCGTTTTAACGCTGACAAATGTAAAGTTATCCACCTTGGCAAGAATAATGAACAGCAAGATTACAGTATGAGAAGACACGGTTGCAACGACAGAGTGATGATGTCGAAGTCGACAACGGAAAAGGATTTAGGAGTTAATATCGACAATGAGTTGAAATTTTCTAAGCATATTGAAGGTCAAGTTAATAAAGCCAATAAACGACTTGGACTGATCAGACGCTCTTTCGAGTTCCTAGATGCAGAAACGATGAAGCAGTTGTTTGTTGCTGTCGTGCGCCCGAACCTAGAGTTTGGAAACGTCGTATGGTTACTGAAATTTGAAAAGGACAGAATTTTAGTCGAGAGTGTTCAAAGACGCGCAACAAGGATAGTTCCGGGCTTGAAAGGCAAGTCCTATGAGGAAAGATTAAAGATTATGAAGCTTCCAAGCCTCCGGTATCGACGTCTGCGTGGGGACCTCATTGAAGTATACAAGTATACTCACGGATTATATATGGTCCCAGAAGGATTACTAGAATTTGAAACAAGAACCAACACCAGGGGCCACGGCTATAAACTAAAAAACAGCGTTGGAACACATCCATGCGACAACATTTCTTCTCGCTTCGAGTCACCGACATGTGGAACAGCCTCCCTGATAGCATCGTTGACGCTCCGAGTATGAACATCTTCAAAAACGGACTAGACGAAGCTATGCAGGAGCATATGTTCAGTCTTAAAATGCCTAGCAAATTACGGACCAGGCAATAAATCCAGCTGCTATCTCAATCAATCGTCAGCTATGGAAAGATCGGGTTCCAAAGGCCGGATCCCTTGTGAATCAAGTCACGAAAAGTTCAATAATCGGCAACAGGCCATGGGCCTATTTCTTCAACGCCGACACTTTTATTCTATTTCCTCATGTTAGACCAACGAACTGTGCGGTTGCAACTTCTTTCCCGCAAATACTCGTTTTGTTTTGTATTCTCGTCTTTATCTTTGTTTTAATTTGAATAATTGTCACCGTCGAGTAACGATTTAATTTGTGCTGTAAATTAAATTCCCATAATTCAATAATATCAATAAATTAGTTCGTATTAGTCCTGGAAATATATTTAGTTAATTGAATATAATAGGCTTCCTTGATAACCGAGAAGAATACAGCAGCTTAAATTGGTGACAACAAAACTTGAAATGAAAAAAGAGTTCAATTCCTCGTAAAAGCTAATTTGTAAAGTACATAATTAGTAGGACCTTATTTCATATTTGATATCAGGCATTTTGGCTTCTTAAATGTCTAAATTACTTTTTATCATGTACCTATTATTTTTTAGGAATTGAGTCATAATTAATAGTAAATGAATTGAGTTTATTGAAACCCTTAGAGATTAATAACCATCAAAATTTAACTAAGGAAAATAAAAATTTGATGAGGCAAAAAAGAAGGAGCGCAATTTTGAGATGTTTTTTCGTCTTGAAGCCCTGCAATTCAGGGCTAAAAAATTATGCCCTAAACTCCTTGATAATATTCTGGAAGCTGGCACGCAGTACTGCTGTCTGAGAGGCTCACTCCCACAACACAGCAACCCTCTTGCTGATCAGAACGTTGCTGGCGCTTTGGTGCATGACGCCTATTGACGTATGAGCCAATATGCTCATGCGGGTTCTTAGAATATTACGATATTCAGGTTCTGAAACGTAGGAACTCAGGCTCTTAGAATAATACACGACTTATGGTCAGATTTGAGGGTTGCTCCCAACATTAGTAAAACAAAAAGCCAAGTATTCAAACATTTCATCACTAGGTTATGACTAATAATATCAAATTCTCAAATGACTCGAAAAATTTGATTTTTCAGAAGAAACAATCACTCGATTATTATGCCTGTATAAGAATCATATCAATCAGTTGTTTCGATATCATCTTGCATGTGGCTGTTTTGAATTGATGTTTTGATTAAAACAAAAGAGATTTGTTCAATTTGAGGTTATAATTTCCTTGAGAGCAACGAAATGAAATTTGCTGGCTTGAAAACACTTCAAATTGCTCGACTTTGGAAGAATCGAACATTAGGCGAAGATTTTTCTTCTAGAATAAGCCTGAATTCTGAAAATACCGTTTAAGCAATTTTTAGACTGAAACAAATTGCAGTCTCGGAATATCAAGTAAATTGATATTATTGACTAATATCTTAGTGCGTGAGTAAAGCTATTAACTCGTTTCCCCGGACACAATGCGACTCTGCACACCAGTTAACCCAAGCATCGCCGCTGGGTCAGGAAATTCAATAGTAGAGTTACCGTTAAATTCGTCCGTATGACGGATTAAAATTAAGTTCCTCCACAGCCTTCTGACGGCTCCTTTGCTGGTCCTTGCTTCTGCCTCTGATATTTTTGAGCCTGTCTTATGAAGATACTCATCCCATTTCTGAGGTTGTATACTTCATTTCTAAAGATATTAAACTATCTCTTGATATACCAATTATGTATAAGAGTTAACATTTCAGTTGTCAGGTGCTAATAATGTTGTCTTAAAGTTTTTTACTTCATAGTAAAATTTCAAGAGTAATTGTAGTTAATTATCTGCAAGAAAATTATTGTTCCTGCCATTTAAATATCTTGCATGTTCTTGGTACATTATTTTTTCTGTAAAGATGCCCTTGTGATGCATATAAAGCAATAAATAAATCTCATTTGATTGGTATTTCTTGCATTGAGAATATCATAGGGATTATACACTGAGAAATTATATTGATGATTCAAAAGATAACATTATTATCAATATTAGTCCAAATATATTATACCAAATTCTCGGAAGGCAGCTCCCTTCCCCAATTTGATAACTACGGGGGGCATTCCCCCCGTTGGCCAGGACCTGGGTGAGGCCTGCCCCCCCCCCCTCTTGGGTTCTACTCGCAATCGGCTGCAGTAATTAGAACTGCAGGGCCCCTTAGAGTTAATGACCCATGGCTTGGCTCAGTTCCTGCCAACCCTTATTCAAAAGCTGTGGCGAGCCGCCGATGGCTACTCGTCGGCCACAGCATGGCCGTCGCTATAGTAGCTACTATTACTGATGAGTGGCCAGTAGCGCCCGGCAGCTGATTGCTCCAGTGACTGCCTTGCAATCGTCCCTGATATTTATTCCATCTAATTAGCGGCTTAGCAATCAGGATGGCTTCGACTTCAGGCGTAAGTCTATTCTTGTCATCGAAATCATTTGCTACACCTTGAACCTGGCGTCATAAGCACCCATGCAATAGGGAGAGAAATTCGTCAGAAATGAAAGTTTATGTTGAATTTAAATTTGCAATAACATGAATAATTGACCTTGCATAAAAAATTAATATTAAACCATAAATTAATGAATGTGAACATGATTCAGAGCCCCACTTTGGAGCATCTGTCAAGAGATTCAGTAATTTAAATTTATTGACTCGTCGATTTGCAGACAAGAAAAAATTACTTGAATTGCTGGGAATCTATTCATGTGATCCTCATCTACGCTCCGGTTTCTAATTAAGTAGTTCTAGTTCTCGAGCAGTCGCAGCAACTGCTATAGATCTTTTTAAATTAAATTCGGTTGTGCAAATTGCAGTTAGTAATCAATCTCTAGATTGTACTTCAGCGCTGACTTGCTGGGCGCTGTTGATGCCACTGAGACCCGACGCGCCTCGACCGCACTGCGTGATGCATGGATGTATGCATGGCTATGCTGTGAGCGATCAGCTGGAGAGAGGAGTTTGTGCATATTTTATTTTCTAAATTATATTGATATATACTACTGAATTATAACGCAGAGCCATGAGAAAACATATTTTCAATATACAACAAAGTAATCCCTTTATTACTCGTAGGACACATGGCTTGATATGCTATGCGCTCATAATGATTCTGAAAATCTCCCACAAATCTGCAGGTTTGGTGGCATTATGGCTAACCGTGTACAGCTACCGTGAAGAAATTTATTATCCTAACCGTGTTTTACCTAATCCTAAGTTTATAATCCCAACTGTACGGTGCTCCAAGCCAGTGAGACCTTTCATGGATGTTTTCATGGTTTAGACTTTAGAACATTGCTTAGTGACTCAGTTATTAAATGTTATAATAATATAATTAAACCCTAACGAGATCCCGCATAAATATGACTAATATTAGGGATTTTCATAAGGCACTCACTTTTGAGGAATCGCAAAATATTGCCAAAAGTTAAGTATTTTGATAAATGATCAGCAACGAAGTCTGTGCATAACTAATGTCTAAACCCAGAAACCTTCATGTATCAGTTTATTGCGATTGCTGATTAATTTCATTATTTTGTTTGCTTCAACGACTTTTTAAAATCATCATATTTAGTAGGTCAAGGTAAAACAAAAAAATTCGTTTTAAATGAAACGAATTGTGTTATCTATTTGCTGTAGTCATCACTACGGAATAGCCGTAACTGGAAACGGCAGAATAATTTAATTTACCACAGAGAGAGAAGGAAAACATGAAGGATATTCTCATTACACGACAGAGCAGCGCCCATAGTCTAGTCTTTTCGGTAAAGATCTCTTTCCATGGCAGAACCGAGGCTATTTAACGACTGGCAGATGGAACAGTGAGATAGAGATTTCATCCTAGAGACCATCAAAAGGCGACAGGATATGTTTCTGAGCACAATCCCTTATCGCTCGCACCATTACCATCAACAAGAAGATAGCAAGAGCATCGGCATCATCATTCCCAACTGTGGGCTGATGCGTACTTACGCAATAATTATATTCTTTGTCACCCCGGGGCTTTGGCGATTAGGAAGACCTGCATGCCTGCCGATAGCTGAGGATGGCTGGATTCTATGGTGGCGCTGACGCCGTGCCTAGGGCTCCTAAAAGTCTGAAACACTCACCAAAGATTCCAAAGTGTGTTGGTTGGTCGTGTGTGGAGGGGAGCGACGGGTGTGTTGGCTGATCGTGTGGGTGGGGGAGACGATGGGAGCGTTCGCTCATCATAAGTGGGAGGAAAGGGGCCGTCTGGGCAACGGGTGTTTTGGCTGGTCATGTGTCTGACGACGAGGGACGACTAACTTGGCTGCGGCATGTAACTTAAAGCCTCTTGACCATCAATATAATGAAGAATTAATTTAATCCTCCGTTGACTCTTGCTTGAAAGTTGATTTTAGAAATTATTGAACTAAGCAGTAAGGCAACAACAGATATCAGTATAAACTTGAAAAGCTGCTGTTTCTCCTAGAACTGTTGTTGACGTGTGGAGTTGGATTGCGAGTCTTGACCAGCCAATCAGAGCCATAATCCAGTTTTGACGTCCGGTAGCCACGTAATCTCGTCCAATCAGAGCACGGATCAGGATGAGTAGCACTGCTACTTCGTATTGAGAAGAAGAAGCCTCGGGTCTTTACGGTCTGCCTACACTAACTACCAGTTCTAGTAATTAAAGAAAGCTGAAAAGTCGATTGCTATTTTTCGATGTTGATCAACGAAATAACCAGACAATTTTATGCTTGAAGATAATTAGATAATAGTTAAAGTTTTTAATTTCTTCTCTATATTCCTTTTCTTCCTGACCAGTTTCAGAATGTTTTACAACACTAGTTATAAAATTCGAAACTTTCTCTTTTAGCTGCAAATTGGAAGTCCCTCAAAGAACATGAAGTAATTGGAACAGACGCTGGAAGAATGCAACTTAGCTCCAACAGATATAGTCAGCCCAACAATTTTAATGCAATGCAGCAAAAAGTCAGCGTATTATAAAAATTTTGTGTCCAACGAGCATATTTAATATGATACAGGGACAAATGACAGACAACGAGATTTCTTCGTGAATATGAAAACATGAATATAATTGATCAAAGCAATTACATTTTCCGTTCAACGTTTTTATCTTCTTCTGTTCTACAACTTTTCAATATGTATCTGTTAACCACGCTGGCTTGTCAGGAATCGAACTTTCCCTGCATCCAATAATAAAGTTTAGTTGTTCATGAAGGCTCTAATGAACTACTGCACACAATTTTTCACAGCAGCTAGTAGGACCACGACACCTCTGCCAACCTTGTAAGTAAGAAATTATTTTCGGATGCTCAACTTGGTTTCCGCTGGTGAGCCGCCATGTACTTGTGTGCGTGCTGAGGGTGCCATAGAGAGGCTGTGGTGACTCAAACGTCAGACCTTGCACAAGTCACGAGCGGCTCAAGGGTCTGATCTAGCACGTGTCGTACGCGGCTCGAACGTCTGTTCAAGCACAAGTCATGAGCCGCTCGAACGTCTGATCTAGCACGTGTCATACGCGGCTCGAACGTCTGTTCAAGCACAAGTCACGAGCGGCTCGAACGTCTACTCTAGCACGAATTAGTAACGGCTCGAATGTCCGATCGAGTGTTAGTCAGGAGTGGCTCGAACTTCTGTTCTGATCTTGCACAATTCACGAGCGACTCGGATGACTGATCAAGCGCAAGTCACGAGCAGCCCGGCCGTCTGTCCTAGAACAGAAATTCAGTACAGCGGCTTGAACGAACGATCAAGCGCAAGTCGAGTGCGGCTCCAGCTTTTTGTTTTCGCGTGCAGCAAGCTGCCGTGAAGTGGTCATTATGGCATCCTAATTGAACTGAAGCGTCGTCAGCCTCATCAGGAAAACAATCATGCGTACGTTGTTACACTTACGTAACATTGTTGGACTTGACGTTAGAGGGAGTTTGGAGGTAATTAGGACAACATGAGCACTTATGAGCCAGCGAGTAAAATAAGATATAATACGCGCATTGGATTAGGAAATGCAAAACCTTTTAGTATTTAATATAATTTGAAGTGATACAGTCATTGAATTGACACGTATAGAAATTCCAAATGTGATTCCATTCATCCTCAGGTGCCTGGAGGGAGATGTAGAACTTTATATCTATACTGAGACGGCTGATGAGAAGCCACTCAAATGGTTCATTGTTGAGTATTTTTCAATATTAATTATGATAACAATTATGCTGGTGGTAGACCCAGAATGCCCTTCGTCGATCTCATCCGCAATTAAGAAACAGCTGAACGCACACGAACCAAGGGGTTCTGGGATCAACGAACTTGCAGTGGACACTCTCTGGCAGGCGCGTTTTTTGGTGTCGGCACCGCCGAGTGGAGACCAAGATTTGGTTACTTGCCGTGAAGTCCTCTTGCTTCATTGATTTGAGAGAAATATATTTTTGGGTCACTTACGCCGTATATTTTAATGGAAAGAATTTCGATTGATCTGGCTTGGGTCGATAATCTATAACTTTGTGTGGTCGTTTCGCATTTATGGTCATAAGTTTAAATTCGGCAATTGACAAAATCAAAAATACAAAAGCCAGCAATACAAATGTTGACATATGAGGCTTCTCAAAGATGCAATCCATTTTTCTAAAAGTATCATAGACCAAAATTTGCGGTCTGCTTTTTATTGCATTATATTTATTTAAATTTCATATAATTTTTATTTTTAATGTATAATCTTTTGAGACGTCTTGAGCGATTGACACTGAAATCCTAAACGAAAAAAGGGTTGTGTTAAATGCCTTATTTTTTAACTAGGGTATCCGGGCAAATGATTTTAAAAACCGTAAATTAACATTCAAACAGACATACAACTTAGAATTCGGTAGCAATAAGTAATATGAACATATAGATGAAACTAAACAAAACACATATGGGCTCATAATAAATACAGGCTCTTGGTAATGAAAATATAATTCAAAAGATCGTCAAGAAAGACAGTAATTAACTGTTGATGATGGACAATCAATTGACGGTGACAGATAGATGATGTCTGGCGATGGACTGGAGGAGGCCTCGGCTAACGAGGTGGACGACAAATGATCATCACGGAAGTCTGTTGAGGTTCCCCTCTCACGACAGGAAGTTCAACTCGATGAGATATGTTCTTGGTGTTGAAGCTGGGGGTGATGGACTTGACATTCTCTGTATGATGGCAGACCAGAAGCAATTGCGTATATGATGGCCGACAAGAAGCAATTGTGTCTACAAAAACGAACAAGAAGCGATTGCGTATATTAATACAAACAAGAAGTTATTATATTAATGATGGCGGACAACAACAAGCTATTGCGTTTCGTTAGCTGACAAGAAGCCACCGCGTAAATGATGACAGTTGAGAAGCTATTGCGTATATGATGGCTGTACAGAAGCTATTGCGTATACGATGGCAGTTTAGAAGCTATTGCGTATAAGATGGCGGTTTCGAAGCTATTGCGTATATGATGGCGGAGAAGAAGCAAATACGCATGAAATGCGGAAAAGAAGGAATTGCGTATTTGATGGCAGGGGAGGATAGATAACTGATCAAAGGATCGATTGCAGAATGGAGCGCATGAGTGACTGAAGATATTCGCAGAGCACTTGGTTTCTGTATGGAAGTAGAACTTGTTAGTACAGTGAGATGTGTGAGAAATGAACATTCATCGCCAGGGCTCCGAAGTGCTCGAGTTCTGCTCACGAATTAGTTGCTTGCGCCTGTATTTCATTCGAGAAATGAATGTGTTTTCGAAGGCTAGCAGGCATTCCATTCACTTAAAACGATTTAAACTTTGTTTTAATGTCAATATAATATGTACAATATCATTTGATAATAATGAATCCTTCACATTCAAAACATAAAAAACAAAAAAAAAAATTCTTCCGTCAGAAAAAAATTTCGGAATGCGCAGAAGTACGTTGATGTCCTTGCCCACAGAAATAATAAAACATATTTCCCATGTACAACAAAACAATCCCTTTATCACTCGTACGACGCCAAACTTGATAGGCTGTGTGCACATGATGATTCTGAAAATCTCCCACAACTCTGCAGTCTGCAGGTTAGGTTTCATTAAGGCTAACCGTGTACAGCTGCCGTGAATAAGTTTATAATCCTAACCGTGTTTGAGATTAGGTGGAGGTGGGCGGCCGCTTGATCGCCTAATTGAGGCGTGTATGGAGAGCCAACAGCGCCGATGCCGTATATTGTCAAGCAGGTGCCGAGCTGCTTAGCCACGTTACTCCAAGCCAGTGATGCCTTTCATAGATGACTACGACTACAGTGTTTAGAACATTGCTTGGTGACTCAGTTATTAAATTTTATTATAAATATATACTTAACCTTCATAATGTCCTGCAATCCTTCATAAATAAAAATACTATTAATGATTTTCATAATGAATTTACTTTTGAGGAGTCGCAAAAATGAGCCAAAAGTTAAGTATTTTAAATAAATGACCAGCAATGAAGTCTGTGCATAACTAGTGTCTAAACTCAGAAACCTTCATGTATCAGTTTATGGTGATTTCTGCTGAATTTCATTATTTTGTTTGCTTCAAAGACATTTCAAAATCAACCTTATTTAGAAGGTCTAGGTAAAGACTTTCACTTTCAATTAGGGCGAACAGTATTCTCTATTTGCTGTAGTCATCACTACGTAATAGCCGTAACCGGAAACTGCAGAATATTTAATTTGCGTTGAAGAATTCGCTGTGCAGTGGCATTTGTTTAGTCCGAAATATTTTATAATTAACAATAACAATTCTTTCTTTGCTTTGTTTCGTGGCGAACGACGAGCTACAAAAGCGCGAGCGGACGACGCATTGAGACCCATGAGGAGAACTTTTCATGCAAAAAATTACCAGGAAAAAGCACTTCCAAGACGGCACTGGTTTCCTTTCTCGACGAGTCCGGTCATGCTCTTGCAAGTTTTTTGACATCAGGCCTCCTTATTTCAACACGCGCAACGATTCGAGAACATATAAAGGCATGCAAGCTGTGGTATAATGTTTGGGTTTACGGTCAGCGGTCACATCACGGAGTCAACGACGATGTTGATGTTAGGCTTTGCAGCTGAAGCACATGCAAACTTTTACGATCAAAACTTTGGCACAGTTCGCGCTGCATTCAATCTTATAAAAACGAATCGCTTTCTGAACATTGATTCAACAGTAAGACAAAATTATCGCAATTTTTATTATTCTTTGGTGTAAATGCTGAATTAAATTTGTCCTTCCAGATTTCTACAAGGCTGAATTAGATGCGTGGTTAAATTTCTTTGAATGTTTAATTGTACGTTTCGTTCAATTTCTTGAAAATGCTGAATAATATGAGTCGCTCAATTTCTTTCAATGCTGAATTGAATGTGTCATTCGGTTTCCTTCAATGCTGAATTATTTATCATACGATTTTTTAGTGCTGAATTATATATCGTTCTATATTTTAAATTATGAATTATAAGTAACATATGAAATAATCGTTCTCAAATCTCGAATACAAATTCTTTCGTTATCTTACAAGAATTATTCTTTACTTTGTTGACTATCTTATACCAGTTAGCGCGTGATAGTTGGTTATCTTAAAAGAGTTCGTAGCGCATTTGACGTCATTTTTATTTGAGTTTATAGGGTAGTTAGTAGGCTATCTTTTACCATTTCGTCGTTTTATTCATTGGCTGTATAGTACTCCGCGAAGTTTTCCGGATATCCACAAGCATCTTATCCAGTAAGAATTCGTTGGCGCTATCACTTTATCAGCAGGCTCGTAAGACAGCAGTAACAAAGAAAGCAGAATTCTGCGAACCAAAAATATCGTCATATACAAAAAGAAAAAGAAAACGTAGTAAATCATTTCAGTCACTATTTTCAATGAACTAGTGACAGTTTTTAACGAAGTATCTTCGAGGCTTCGCCAGCTGTACAGCACCAAAGCCAATAAAAAGCAGCTTTCCGCCTCGGCGGTTTGAATGTTCAATAAACTTCTTTACTGAGAATTTTTGAGGACTTGTGCATTTTTGCAGCCCATTAAAATGTAAGATAAGGGTCACTGTGGATTTTTCCTTTCAGGTATTCATGTTCTCGGAATGTAAGATACATATAAATTTACGTAAGACGACCAGTGTAGATGTAAAAGACGCAATAACTACAAGACATTCCGATCCTGGAAGCAAGGACCATTCTAAGTTAAACACCGCCTCTTTTTCGTGAAATTAAGCATATCTTGATAGAGTTCCGTTGTACGTGTGACGGGATAAAATAGTATTAATATTTTTTTCATTCAGGTCTATTCCCCTAACCTTCATTATAAACAAGATATTGGACTAGTCAGAGAAATTAACTAGTCGCTTTTGTTTTAAATGCATTCGAATGAATTAAGGCCTTACCAAATAATACGGATCAATTTTATTCATGTTACGTTTAAGTAAACTTGGAAATACTACGGTGGCATAAATTATATATATATAAAATTTTTAATTCGGATTTATACATTTTTAATTCGGATCATAAAACTTGTCAGAATGTGGTAACTAGTGATATGTTAGACCTAACGTGATGGGCTCAAACTCTTCCACCAAGAATCGTAGTAGCAAAGTTAATGTTATTGTGATGGCGATGCCGGAGTGAAAGTATTCAGCTCTTTTCTGTGTATTTATTAACTTTAACTGAATTATTGTGTTTGTGTTGCATTTTCAGGAAGTAATTGAATTTCAGTAATAATGATATTATTTTTTTTCACGATATGCCTAATTAGTATCAGTTTGGAATGTATCTTTATTGTGGAGCCAATAGTATCGTATAGCGCAGTTCGAAAATTTTAGTTACGCTCATAACCAACATAACTAGTTGGTTATGAGTTTTCGCAAGGGCATAGATTTATCAGTAATAAAGTATGCCATTAATTTGATTTTATTAAGTTGGGCTTAAGCTAAGATTTTTGGGGAATGCTCAGTCATTAGCCTTTAAATGTAGCCTTTAGAGGACTGATCGAGGTAATCTCACTTATGGATAACCTCGATCCACTTTTTTTTGTAGAAGATGGCAAACTGAAGACATTTCTCACAGGGCATCTGGCCAGCCGAGCCGTAACGCTAGAAGTACTCTAGCAGATATAATAAAGCGGGGTAGGAGGCGTTCTTATCTTGCAATCTCTTCCCTCTGAGTCCTTACGAAACTATATAGTATTCACATCAGTCTTACCTATACGTATGTCCTGTTGTGGTTAGTGACATATAACACTCTTCGAAATATCGTTGTAAAAAATTGGTAATAATGTTAGAGTGGCTAGATAAAAAATAACAATTGTGCGGGAAAATTGCACAATTATAGGATTAAACTGCAATCAGAAAAAGGCTGGCTCCACCCGTATGAGAATCGAACGCCCCAGTAAATTTCGATTACAAGATTTGTAACAGACAGACAAACAAACAGACAAGAAGTGAAGTTAAAGAGAAGTGTTGTAAAAATGGCACCATTCTCTATGTCAGAATGTACATATCATAAGCTCCTTATGTTTCAATTTCACTGAGGGCTTATTATTTGTTTTACTTGAACTGTCAATCTTCGCTATGTACAACTTGAATATTTTAAAATTGCCCTATAAAAATCCAAATAACAAGATCTAGCCGCGGAATTTGTCATTTGATTCACTGTTTTCATTTGATTCATCGCACCAAAACAAGTAAATTTTCCTATCCTACATGAAACGCTGTTATGAAGATTTTTTCTAACCAATCTTCACTATAAGTCTATAATACACTTATAGAAATCTGTGAAGTCTTCAATTAGGCTTTGTTTTCAAAACGATTGACCTTTAATCAAGTCAAATTTACAAAAAAATACAGTAAAAGATTCAAATTAAACAAACAAAACCTCAGTGTCGTCGTTTGCACACAAAAATAAGTATCTACACTAATGGAAACTTATTTACAGCAATAAATACCTTAGAATTTTATTAATTTTGAACGCTATAGACTTACATCTATCGAAACACTTCAACAGCCGGCATGTCACGCGAGAATGAACACCGATGAGATCAGGATTTAATTTGACCTGGCATTTCTTGCAACCGGCTGTATCAAAGTGGCATGCACCCAATGTCATTCGATGCTCTCTATCGAAATTTCAAGTTGGGGCTACTACCTCTTCCATTTAACTTCCATTCTTCGTTTAGGAGGTAGTTAATAATATAGAATGGAAGCAAGCTTCTTACGAAGTTAACTTCCATTCTTCGTTTAACTTCATTCGTAAGTACTCGTACTTCCATCGTCCAGCACTGTCGTGGTTTAGCACTTTCCCGAAGCTTATAAAATTGCGCCGACCCCCTCATATGCGTCGACCCTCTTAGATGACACTCGTTAAATCAAGTGTATGGCATGAAATGCAGCAACGTAGTTAATACGGTGAAAGTTTAACGTACTCATCTCTACTTCTGGCTGAGGCTATGACACTAGGTTAACTAGGTTATCGCGTCTATTTTCTTTGCAATCAGTTGAGGCCAGAATCATCAACACACACTGAGTCAACAGTCATGGGTTTCATGTATTTTATGAAATGCTAGTAATTTCATAAGCACTCTTGATCGTTATGTTTCAAGTAATGTCCGCCTTTTGTGAGAAAATAATTACAGAGGCTGCTTGTATGGTTCTAATGTCAATTAGTATTTTTTCTAAATTTGTGAGCAGGGACTTGTTGAAAGCTGTTAGAAAGCCGGTGTTAGCTACATAAACATTTTTCTTAACGAAAAAAGTTCCCATGGTGTTCCTTTCATCCTCCCCAAACGCCAAGGGACCTAATGCTCCACTAGCATGCCCCTCTTTATATATATTCTGTTTAATAAAAAAATTAAACTCTGGAAAATCTGTAAAATACGGATGCGTTTTTGGGTACAAACTCCGCATGAGGTTTTCAATTCTAACGCGTTCTAATGAAATAGCATATCCTAATTACTGCAAGTTCTATGTTCAAATACAGTTAAATAACTGAAGCAAACTATCAGCGTTAGTAAAGTTTCACTAAGACATAATCTGATAATGTGTCCTTATAGAGCCGTTGATGTTCGGCATATGCGGACTCGTTGCCCTAGCCTTCAAACCTCATAAACATTCGTGTTGAAGGCGCACTAGTGTTTACCTCCATATAAACAGCTTCATCTGTCAAAGTTTATTAAAATTGTGATTAGTTTTACTGAAATATTGACAAAATTTCACATAAAAATTTTGACGCACAACATTAAATCGCTTTTGAATTGAAAATTTGATATGTTGTCGTCACATTTGGAAATCACTTCGTTTACTCCGTCGCTGCTGGCACCGGTGACATCACCATCACCATCACCACGTACAAAGTTCACCCACGCCCAGGCTTGAAATAAACCTAATGGCTACCCCCTCGTTGGGCCAGTTGAGGACAATTGCTCAGCATTATAATAGCTCAATGGAAAGGCCCATCATTCAGATGGAGCGTTTGCCTGCGACGCCACACGAAGCGCTTGTTTTTTAATAATATTAAATAATTGCATGCAAATCAAGCCAATTTTTAACAAATTATAATAAATAAATATTAACATAACATAACATAGTGGTGTCGGCGCTGAAGAGTAGGCCTGATGTGGCCTCTCGCCGATTCTTGTATTTTTCGTGACTTGTCAACAGGAGATTTTTGCCAAGGCGAGAGAGTTGGAACTTGGATAATGCTTTAAGGGGTTTCCTTTAAATGAGCTCCACTTGTACTTGCTGTAATTTCAATATGGAGCGAACCAGTCACCGGTGCACACAATGCAATATTTGGACCATTTTTTTAAGCAAAAATATAGATTTAAGATATATTGTCATTAACATATTCAATTTGACTCGCGTTGAGTTTAGCAATAAATAATATTAACTGAAAATGGATGAACTTCCTCTTCAATGCGTATTTTTAGTCATTCTGAAGCACAGACATGCATTCAAGTGTTCACTCTGGCTCAATATTTCTTCCAGCTGAGCAGGAGGAACCGATTTCAGTTATTTGCCAAGGCCGCTGAGATCAGAAAAAAATAACTCTACTTTCGGTTAAGATTTGCAACTGCATGATGGATTTTAAATTAAAATTTTACCAATTGTACAAATGTCTCATATTCTCAAATTAAAGAAAACCCTCGTGGTTTTTTTGACCATATAATCGTTGCACGAGCTGTGGAACTTGAACTTTACGCCAACAGAAACTCAAACGTCAATGCCATGTTTGACTTGAGCAGCACACTGCATCCTTACAGTAGCGTCTGATCGAACGTCAACATATTCAAATCACGTCAAATCTATGCTATATGCAGCGAGTATTCTAGGCCCTAGAACACTCGCTGCAAATACTCAAGTTCAACGTTCAGTAAAGTTGTCTTCCCTAGAATCTTGGGAACACAACTCTACTGAACGTTGAACTTGAGTGGACACGGCTAGCCTGAGACGCCAATGCGTTTAAGGCGCAATACGCTGACTGGCAGAATTATTTTTTATACGAAAAATTCTGTTCTACGTACTCAAATAGTACGTGATTTGACTTTTGGATCTGAGCAAGAGAATTTGATAAATACCACTGTAGGCTCATAGTAAGAGTCATTAGTTACGGTTTTCAAAAGTATTAACAATCTTGTAAGTCATCTCATAAGCAAAACTTTGCTTATCGCTTTTTTGAAAAAGTTTGGTTTTGGGTTTTTTAGATTAGATCTTATCAGATAACATAACTATCATATTCCCATTAATTTTCATTATTTAGATGAAACGTTTAGTTATGCCCGGAACTTGTTCCCTTAATTCACGTGACAATCCATGAAGTGTTTGCTGATTTTTAATTATGTACTTTAATATTTCGAACGCATAACGCATATATTATTTTTAAACGAAACAGAATTCTAACGGACCTGCAATGAGAGAAGAAAAATATTTAATCAAATCTTGTACGAATCCCAATTTTTCAGTGATTATTATGGTAATTATTTTTAATGTAGTCTATTCGAATAAACTTCATGCTTTGTTCTTTAGAATAATTGAATAGTTTTAGGAAGATATCATACGGAGCTTGTGAAGTACATTTGATGTTGCGCTGTTCGCTAAAAGCGTCGCTAATGAACAAGCGGCGGAGGCGAGACGCCTGTCGCTGCCTGTCGCGTCGCCGGCGTTAGGATGACGCGTCAGCGGCGGGCTCCTCTCCCTCCGACGCTCCAGAACAAACCTGCATGAATCTCTTATCATTATAAACGAGGCCAATAAGATTGTGAGTCAGAAAAACAATGACCAATCATTAGGATACAAGTGTTTCTGCCTAGTATAGCTTATAAAAATCATTACATTCGTCATTTAAATTAGAGTTTTCTTAGTGATTAAATAAAAAAAAATTGATTGTTTTTGGATAGACTTAATACTTTCATTTTCAATGCTTGCATTCAATTAAGAATATTTAGACCTTTATAATTTTACAATAGACATGATTGCTTGAGTCAGCTGATTAGTTATTATTAATCTGTGAGCTGCAAAATTCTCTAGCATAGAAAAATTTGTACGTGTCTCACTTTTTGAATCTGACTGATGTACAGAAAATTTTTTCGCGAATATTTCAAGTTTACTAGCAAGATTTTCTACCAATAATCACATTGCGGGTCTAATATTCCAAGCACGCAACGGCGATAATAATGTCAAACGAATGAGCTTTAATTCCAAAAGCTTTTATACAAGAGTGGGATGAATCCCTATCTGAACCCATATCTTCAAACCAAATCATGTTCTCCTCTTTTACGAGGCTCGGACTGAAGTGTTTTTGATGGACATGAGAATTTAAATCGTCGGAGCGAAAGAGCAAATGCAATGCAGCGACACAGGAAATTGTCTTTATAATTTATGCTGGAACATGAGTTAATTGTGAATTAGCTTCGATAACACGCAAAAAAAACTTTTTTAATATATATTGAGAGAAAAAACTTATTAAAGTTTTTTAATTAATTATCAAAGTAGTACACAGAATGTACTTTCTACCTTAAACGATTGATTTGAAGCAATTTTTTAAAATCGATACCCTTGCCAAATTGCTGGAAGATACTAATTGACTAATGTGTTTCTTAATTGTTAATTGATAAGAAACTTCAGTTTTAATCAGTAGTATCATTTATTAATTATTAATACCTTTCGAATCAAGTTATTGATCTTACATGGGACTATTAAAGGCAAACTGCATCCAGTCAACAATCTAAGCCAGATATTTATCATCAAGCTACAACTTCTCTTTGTACAGGTTCTGAACATATTGAGGCTTGCGTATTTAAAAGCAATTTTTCGCTGGGTGCCGCCACCTAAATGCATTTGTAACTTCGTAATGGATTAATTGTAGAAGTTACTCAGAGTTCGAGGTAGCCGTCTGCCAAAAGAGCCCTCGGCATCTGAATAGAAGAACGCATTATTGAGAAAGTTTATTGCGTAAATTATTTAATAACATTCCGAACTGGATTCCATTGTCGACGCGAAATCTTTATAAGATGAAAGTACTTGCGTTCATACGCTTTCGCAATAAATTTGCTTTAATTAGTTTGTTGTTAATAGTAGCTTTTTATATCATATCAGGTTTTCCTATATTAAACCGAAGGGCTTTTCAATTAATCAAATATAGCTATCTATTATTGCTCAAGAGCTACAAAGTTTGGTGTACGCTAAAGTTGAAGTAGTTTGTGAAGTAGTTACAAAGATTGCTCCTTCAACGTATGATAACCTTGCTTCGTCTTTATACCCGTGTCCCGAAAACTTGTCCCAACTTCTTGCAGCGAAAATCTGGTAATGAATTCAATGTACGTTTATCCTCGTTCAATTTATCTTCACAGACCGGTGATGATACGTGGTCAGGAGTTGATGATGATGGGAGCGATGATGTTTGTCTTGCTGATGGTGTCGTCACCAGTCATTGGAGCTAACTTCCTCGACTACGACGAAGGTAATGATAAAGATAATCTAGTTACAAGTTTAGGAAAATTGTTCGTAAAGGTATCAACTAAGTCAACTAGTTATTAACTGTTTACATTTCCATGTATGGTCATGTATAACACAAACAGCTGCCGAATTTTCCTGTTTCTGTATATGCTCATTTGTAACCCAACTACATGCAGTTACCGAATGTTCACATTTCTGTTCGCGGTCTTATGTCACCTAATATAAAATTTCTGTCTTTTGCCGTTTGTTATCCATAGCCTGGAGCTGATTTTTAAGTCCACTGCAGCAAGCGCAATGGTCACATTTTCCTTTATCAGAGCTCAAAATTTTTTAAATATTAGGATCTTACATGAAATTTTGTTTCGATGTTGCTCATGTGCGAATATTTATCAATATTATTAATATATGTAGCTCATGGTTCCAGGCAAAAAATTTCAGTTATTATGTTTATTATGAACTCCCAAATTCAGAGCCTGACTTCAAAAATACAAATTCTTGAAGGCAGACATTTGAATTAAAAAAAATACAAATACAAAAGATAAATTAACAACGCTGTTATGACATTTCACAACCCCATTCAAATAAATAAAGAGCTGGTACGAATAATTATATTGGAACAAAATACAGTAGACAAATACAGCCCAACTCCTAAGTAGCGGAATCATATTGATAAAAAAAAAAAAAAACGACGAATGCTAACTTGCGATCATATCAATGCTGTATTAAAACCTAAATAAGAATTGACAATTTTTTTTATAATATTCTAAGCTATATCATTAGACTTCATCGATATCCTAATTGGAGGTCATGAGATAACGACTACTGGAGTATAAATCTACTTGCTCTCCTAGTTGTAGCGCCATAGTATAACGATTCAATTACTCTGCCATACGACCACTGGAGTATAAATCTACTTGCTCTCCTAGTTGTAGCGCCATAGCATAACGATTCAATTACTCTACCATACGACTACTGGAGTATAAATCTACTTGCTCTCCTAGTTGTAGCGCCATAGTATAACGATTCAATTACTCTGCCATACGACTACTGGAGTATAAATCTACTTGCTCTCCTAGTTGTAGCGCCATAGCATAACGATTCAATTACTCTACCATACGACTACTGGAGTATAAATCTACTTGCTTTCCTAGTTGTAGCGCCAAAGCATAACGATTCAATTACTCTGCCATTAAGGATCGATGTTGCCTTGGCCAGTCCAGCCGGCGCCCGGGCAGCCGTCCATGAGGCTCCGCTTCGGCAAGCGCGGCTCCAGCCTCTGGGGGCTCACCCAGCGCTCCATGCCGTCGCTCAGGATGAGATTCGGCAAGAGGGACTGGATGCCTTCACAGGTACATAATAATTGCCTTGAATACTATACTTCCATATAATAAATGAAATGCTGATTCAATGATAAAAAATAGTATATTCGTTGTAAGGAGAATGAGTTAATGCTATCAAAGTCTAGTTGAATACGAACAAAAATATATTTATTTGGGGAACATCCTTATCGTGAGGGTAAGTAATTAGGTAAGTATATTGACAAGTAACATCTTCAGGTAAGTAATAAAAACTGATATTATACTACCTAAAAAATAACTGGATAAATTTACGAGCGAACATGCGGATAGCAGGACAAACTTGTGACAAAATTTCTCGCGTATACAATGGATTAACGATATGGGCGATCAATGGATGTAGAATGTGGATCGACGGAGATACACTACAATACACTGCTTGTAAAGTATACTACTTTTTTTTGGTCCGCTTTTTGAAGCGCAAGATAGGTGAAAATCCCATTTTTATGTAAAATGTGCATTTGACAGTCTGTGGAATGGAATAAAATAGTCTACAGATGCATTATTATTCGTAATTTTATCAGGGACTAGGGGAATTACGGGATTTAATTAAAAATATTCTAGTGAAATTCATCCGCGCAATATAATGTGTCCCATTTCCCGAATACTTGGAAACTTGGCATTATGCTCAGCTGCTCTGCTCACACTCACAAGGTTCATACACCCCTGAGCCGTGTTCCCTGCTCACTGCTGAGTTGTCGGGAGGCGAAAATCTGAATATTTAATCATTGCAGTAATCGGGAAATATTCTCGTATTCGATAACAGCTGATAAACAAACAGAAAATCGTTTTCGGGCTTCAATGAATGGTTTCTCTGGTGGATTAATTTTATTTAGGAGAGATAAAATCTCTTATAAGCCCTTCTCTCTACGCACTCAGTCTGCTTGAAGAAATTTATATGTACTATAGGCAATGATTGTCCCACTACCGAAGTGAAATTTCTTAGAATTTATCGTGATATTTAGTGTATCAGTGGTCCAGCAGATTAATCTATTGTTTTTTGTTAAGTCATATTGAGTAGCACTCTGGAGGACTGGACGGGAAAATTTTCCACCAGAGCCTTGGATCAATTTGGAGAACACGGTTTGAACGGAAGAAGCCTTCCCCCGGCACGCGTGGTTATGTCGTCACAAGTGGCATGCGTCGGGATTACTTGAACGCGTATGAATAATGCAGCAGTCTCTCCATCCGTCTTCAAGGGTGCATTGGATCGTGCTTGAGGCGACCACAGATTCTTCTCAAAATTCAATTATCTTTCCCGATCATGAGCGCTAAGAAAAAATTATTTAAAAACCGGGCGAAACTTTCGTTATTATTTAAAAACCTGGCGGAGGATTATTTAAATTTAAAATATGGCATGTCTCATAAGAATTATAGCTAGGCTTTCTGCAATATTTCTCAAATCTTCCACCAATTAAGTTAATTGATGTCTATGTGTATTAGATATTAAAATTTCGTAAATTTTGTTGGTTATATCTGGCTCGTGGCTTCTAAAGTGCACGAAGCGATGCAATCTCCGCATTTATTTCCATTTAAAACTGAAGAGAGTTTGATCAGATGTTTAGAGCAAGTGATGCGTAGGTACTGTGTTGAGTTGTTGCGAGCTTTGTTACCTCGCGGGTTGGAACGTTAGAGAACCGAGTTATTTTCATCTAGAAAAACAAATTTAAAAATAAAGCTGATTCACGAGTTTATTGACAAGCCTAAACAAATAAAATTATCGATAAACGGGGTGAAATAAGATATTGTTTATTCAGTAATGATTCTTTTCTTCAAATCTACGCCAAACTATGCAAATGCCTTGAAATTATAGCCTGTATCGTTTATTATCGATAAACGGAGTAGAATAAGATATTGCTAACTCAGTAACGATTTTCTGCTTCAAATCTACACAGAACTATGCAAATGCCTTGGAATTATGGCCTTTATCGTTCTGTTCCGAAGAAGTTCAAGTTGATCAATTCCATTCAATTCCATTCGGAATTGCGTCATCCATTCGGTCTTCATCTCATAATTTCTCTAATAAAGTGGGAAATTACCTCGTGTTTTAGGAGTAAGAACTGTTTTTACATTAAGCTGTAGGGCACTGCATGAGGCTGCCGTTTAGCGCATGCGTACCGTGTAGCTACATCTGCTGGGAAGCCAATGCAGACGCTAATTACGGAGCCATCTGATCGAGTCTACTTTTGTTTACGTGATTTTAAAATGCCTCCACGTGTTAAAAATCCCTCCCACTGCGAAGTGCGTACGTATCTCTGTGCTATAGGCTTCAAAGCAGATGACATTCATCACCAAATAAGTGAAGTGTATAGTGAGAACATCATGAGTGATGGAATGATACGGCGATTTGTTGGACTTTAAAGATGGCTGCTTAAACATTCAAAATGAGGTATGAAGTGGGAGACCTTCAGTCATGACCGATGATCATATTTCAAAAAGTTGGCTGTAAATTTAAAGACAACAGACGATTAAGTATCTCGTCCTAAGGTGAGAAGTGTTTTGTTTTCTCAAGGAAGTGATGATGACGAAGTTGTCTCCAAGCAATCTAATAATCGGCAACTGTGTTTCCGCTGTGTGCAGAAGTGAAAACGACTGTGATTGTCTAATCTGGCGGCAAGTTTCTTTGACGATGGCTTACAAAAGCTTTTACCAAAAGGCAATAAATGTCTTAAAATTAATGGGAATTGTGATATAGACAGGGTAAGTATATGAGCTTTGAAGTATATAAAATTTTTTTAGAAAAATTACTTGTTTTTTATGTTAAAATGGCACTTACTCAAGAAACATGCCTACCAGCAAGTTGTGTGCTACGAATATTGTCAAGAAATTTATTGTTGTAGCTTTTATTTAGAGATAACGAAATAGCTAGAAATTAAAATACTTCATAATAAAATTCAACAATACAACCAGCCGGTAGCCTTTCCCATTCTGAAGCTGGTGCGGGACAAAAAGTAAGCGTTATTGATGGGATTTTTTGCAAGCATATTTAATTTGTAGAAATAATTTGGCCCCTGTATAGAAGACCATTTGAGCGCGTTTCCTCATTACACAACAGCATCGGGATACTCGCACAAATTTCGCGCTTGAAATACAGGGGATACGCTTGAAATTTTTCCAATAAGGAAAGACTGAACCATCAAAGAAGAGGGCGAATAAAAATAATGAACCTCAAGATAATTTGAAATCCATTATAATTTATTTCTCCCATATATTCATTATACTTCAGGAAATTATAAATTTCATTTTGAATTTCAAAACATGATTTGAATAATAGTTTCAATTCAATTTTGAAACTTTTTTTCGAACTCAGCAGCGCGATGTGGAAATATCAGGATTATCTTTACCCAGAAGTGCAGCGTGCCCTAGTATCGTGGATACCATCGTCTCTGTTTCACCAGCTCCTCGTGGATGCAATCGTGATTGCATAACACGTGGATGCATGCATTCGTGGCGTCGCCCATGAAAGATATATTATTTCTTATGATTTAGGAACGAGCGTCGAATGTTAGTTGTTAATTTTTTATTAAGATAATTTTTTGTAATTATCATATTGTTTTTAATGATCGTTCAGGCTGCCGGAAAATTAATCGATCATCCGAATGTTTATTTTAGCATAGAGTTTTTATTCTCACGCAGTTGTAAATATAAATAAGGAAATCGAAATATTGTCTGGGTGATCTAGATCTCATTTGCACTTACAACGCTCTTCTACTTAGACTGAGAGTTTGACGATCATTATTCTCATCATGCATAACCATGGTGCAAGTACCGGTTACCGAGTGCGACATCGGGTTAACATGCTGGGTGAAATTGATATTGTAACCTACAGAATCTATGATTGTTAACATGATAAAAAGTTAATATTTGCACCCAAATAAACAAACTATCAACGACGTCGGGTTTTATGGGTGCATGGGCATACCACAAACATTTCCCGGTATATGTGCGTAGATTATGTTGATCAGAGAGCAGCGGGCAATATCTGGGCTTCATATATTTAGATTGCAGAGGATAATGAAGTCGCAACTCATCAGCGCTGGGAATTAAATTTCACAGCTCGCTGGGCTGACCTTCGAGCACGTTTAGGACTGAGTCTAATGGCTGAATAATAAATTTCTCATTAACGATTTAAACGCTTATTTATATTACGAATAAATTACACTCAGCTACCTTTAAAATTTTTATTATTGTCGATGCAGTCAGTGAATTGATCGAACCTTATTCCTTAGCTTAAATTATGATGAACTTGTTATTTTTTGCATTAATGGTGGTCACTGATCAAATGTTCAAATGCACGAAGTAATACTCAAATATAATATTTATCTTTATTTGCTCACTTGTATGCAGAAATGTAATCGACAATCTTCCTCTTACCCGGCAAACGTTTCATTTTGTAAAGAAAGCAAGCCGTTTGAAATGAGTGGCATTAAACGGAAACTTTTCCTTGGTCCGTGTATTTTTCTTCATTTTAAAAGTAATAAGTTATTTGGATCCGTATTTCCGTCTCATTAACCCGTTAGATCATTTGAAAATTGTTTACATTCTCAAAGAGTACTTTCGTTCATTCTAAATTCATAAAGTTAACAGCTTCTCGTGTGCATTAATAAAAATATTGGTCGATCCTGTTAAAACAATAACTGACTATCGTGTTAATCCGACGATCCTGTTAAAACAATAACTGATTGCTCAAGGTAATTACAATACACCATTTCTTATATCTGCCTTCATACCACAAGTTTCGTACTCGCATGAAGCAGTTCGTGGCTTTAATTATATAACCAAGGAAAAACTCTTCAAGAGATGGCGCCTCTGGCTCCACTTTAAAGTTAGCGTCTGCGTCAGAACGAGTCGCTCTTCAGCCGCGGTCATTTGCCCTCCGTAGTGAGACAAAATAATCAATGGAACTTGAATAAGATTCTTTACTTATAGCAGTCTTCCGTGTCATCGTTTTGGGGACAAGCACGTTGCTTAAGTTAGTGTATACATTTTGATAGATTCGCTGCATAAATTGTTGCATTGTACGAAATTACTTGATCATTTCTATACCAGTCAGGAAAAATTATCGTAAGTTCCAAGCTATACAACGAAGTATATTTAGCAACGTATTTATAGCTCCGATAGATTTTACTATTGTTTTCTGTTGAATATATGTCCTGCAGCCAGCCAGCTGAGGCAGCGATGGGCAAATAAATTCATTCAATCGACAAGATTTATAAATAGAAGCGGGATGACAAGCTGCTTCCTACAGGAAACTTTGAAGGACTTATAAAGATTAACAAACTCTGCCCAGCCACGCACCAGATTCAGTTCTTCACCAGCACAAAATGTATGTTGCAGCAGAAGTAGCATCGCAATCCCAGGACTATTAAGGCATTGCTTTTGTATTTATGTAATTACACGTTAATAAACCATTACACTAATCCCTAATTAATTACCAATCATTGAACAAACTATGTTCTAATGATCTAGGCCTAATGCGATAATTTAGATCACTTTTCGCGTTGGAACAATAAACGAACAACCGAGCTTGCCGCTGAACAAGACACCGCTGCCCCAAAACGCAAGGGAAGTCTTCGCTTTGTCGATGTATTCAGAACGAGTGCTGATTCTATTTAAAAATGTCAGTTAATGTTAATGGATTTTTTATTAGTTTAAAATGACTGCAATCTTTACCTACAAATCAAAACTTTTGACAACCAGCCACGAGAAAAAATGTGATTAAAGATTAAAAAAGTTATATTATATATCCATCACAATTTTCATTCATTAACCTCTACTTCTTGTTCTGAATTCGAATCTAAAAATCTATCCAGATTTTTGCTTCTCAATGGCATTTTGGCAGAGATGACATTTCTCAAACAGAAATTTCGTGCAAGAAAAAAATTGAGTCCCTAATGAAGGCGGGATAATATGTATCTTGAGCACTTACATAAAAACGTACCTCATACGATCTAGAGAAGCGTTCTCATCTTTCCAAGAAGCCCATTCTTTATGAACAGCATCAGGTAGGGCTGATGCTATTCCAATGCATACACGAAACATTCGGGTTTCGTTTATACATAGTAAAATTAACCATTATGCATTCACGATTAACTTCTATAATTAATTTTATATGTTCAAATGATCGACTGTCGCCAGACGTTCTGCGCCATTTAGATTGAAGTTATATGGGGAGATCGTGGGACGGTTGTGGGAGGGTTACGGGAGGGTTGTGGGACGGTTGTGGGAAGGTTCCTCGTTCTCTCAACTGCGTTGGCTTGATTTTCCCAACGCGAAGCAATGCACCGCTCTCAGGCTGAGGTCGAACCGAGAAAAGATGCCAAACATTCGGATCGTCGAGCGCCTCATTTCAAAGAGTGCTGGTGGTCGACGAGCTCAGGAGCATTCGACACTGCTAAATTACACGCAAATTGCTTCTTTTTCTCCGAAGAAGCTGCCGAACGAGGGCCTTCGAGAGCGAGATAAGGCTTTCCGAAATAGACGACCGATAACTGGAGACGTGTCGTCGCGAGTGAGAAGGAATGGAGAAATTCCTTGCCTAATTGGAAAAAAGATTTCTCTGTACTTCTTGATTGAAGCAGTAAGTGCTTATCCTGCCAATTCTGTCATGAATAAATCATTAATTAACTCAGAAAATGACTTGAGTTTAATTATTTTGCAGTACAAATGTTTCTCGGGTAATCAATTTTATGATTAGATAGCGGTGAATAGTGATTTGAGGGCTTACTTAGTTATATAAATTCAATTATGTGTATAATGTGAGCGGATAAGCTAATTAACTCTTTATCGGTTCGCCTAAAGAATAAAAGAAACCACAGCCAATAAGAACGTAGTAATAATGAAAGGGTAATCTCGAGTAACTGAACATCCTAAAATAATTGAGAAACTGGTTCAATTAATTGACTCGCTCATAAAAGAATTAGTTTGACCTCATATGCTATCTGAAATGTGAAAGAAATCTATTGCATCAATCAAGTATTGCATCGCTTGCAAAAATAATTTTAGTTTCTATTCAGGTCTGGAATTTTTTGTAGTAAAGTTTTATCTTGTCTAAAAAGAAAAGAGAGATAATTCGAGTAATATTTCAATTGAAGAATCTATGACGGACTTGCGCTCCAGAGTTTAATAAATTATAAATCGTTCTTCTATCATAATTTTAGACGCCATCAAGTTCCTTCATGCTTATATTGCTAGATCAATTGCAGGAGGTCATACATGAATTTACAATTTAACTTCTCTTCGGTAATAATTTAGTAATAAATGCAACTGATAGTAAGTAAATCCCCCCCAACTGAAATCAGACTTACATGAGCGACATTCTGACGGTTTTGCTCGAGTTTAGCGTCAATCTTCCTACAAGAAACTTTGAAACAGTTCAAGAGAGACCGACAGCCGTGAAATGGTACTTCGACTGCCGACGTACTGGTATATCTGATAAACCCTTCAATTCTGAAAATAATTTCTGGAAAGTTTTCTTCGTCTTAACGTACAGCTACTCCTCTTGTTTAACCACGACATGCCTTCCCGCTTACCTGCACCACTGCTATAGGTCTTGTCGACTCCCATTCGGATAGGTTTCACGGCTACGGAATACAATACCATATATTATTACATCGATGGCGTTAAAAAATCTACATGAATCCACAAATGCAAAACTTTACTACAAGGTTTTAACTATCAATTCAGCCATGTGATGTGCCTTTCTTGATCACTATCTTGTAAAAATATATGAACCCATACAAAATTCTACTCTAAGTTATCAGACGGTTTTGCATAACTTCAAACATAGAAACTTATGTAACCACAAAATTATCAGCCAGCTTTGCGCAATTTTATACACAGGAAAATACCAAATCACAAAATTATTTCCGGTTTTGCGTAGCATTGAATTTTCTCGCATAAACAATATTCCCCTCGAACGTCAGCCGGCGCACAGTCGAAAATATTTTTGTACGTGACTGTAAATATAAACCTACTACTATATAAAGCTTCCACCTCGTTATTATCTCGTACATTTAAATATAGGATATTGCGGTAATTTTGCGGCACAGAGTAGTTGAACTTCTTCCGAGGGACATCTAATGCGTTTATTGCCAGTAAAATTTATTTAGATTTAACCTTCCATTAATTGAACCTGCGTCACTGTTGTAAGCAAAAATTATAAATTACACATAAAATTCACAAATTTGGTAGAAATTATCTTGCCCTCGTTTAACTTTTTAAACTAAGATATATTATTGGTCGTGTGTCTTCATTTGCACCCCAACATCTGAATACATTGCAGCTCAGCTGTGTGAACTGAACATATTTTGAATTTTGCAGTATGGATAATTACTCAACCACTCTTCTAAAAGCCGCTTTATTTGTCCTTGATACCTCACCCTTTAGAGGTATCAACTATTTTTTTAGGCTTTTGAAAATAGTTGAAAGTTAAATGCATTAATTTCAATATGTTTCAGCTTGTTCACACGCCCCTAATGTCAAAATTTGCTACGAGTGCTACACAACTTGTTTAAGAGATGAGAGGTCGTTTCATGACGCATTATTATTCCGTATTAATGTAAGCCGCCATTACGGTAATGTCCCGCATCTAAACCCCGACATCAGCCGGGATTGCGGGAGATCTCGGCCACGCGACAATCGAGCCCAACGCAACTAGCGGCTGCACCAGACGCCGGCCGCTTCTCCCAAGAAAACAGTTGAAACCTTGTAAAAAACTATTAACCCTTTAAGTGCAAGTTCCTTAAAGAAAAACACTTGAAGTCGCAATCACCGTTGAGCTCTCGATTCTTACGGCGTTTTGATCTTTTAGTTTTTATGATATAATGACAAAACGGTTTGAAAAAGACTCGTAATCCCAAGTAGAATACTCCGATGATTGTGAGAACATTACTCGTCGATGTCAGGTCATAATCATTTACGCTGACCCAAGGTTAAAAATGCCATTAAAAATTACATGGAAGTTTTTCCCGTATCAGTTATGAAGTTTTCAAGACTAATATTTTACGGGTTAAAGGGTTAAAATAAAAAATTCGCGTAAGATATTGAATAATGTTAGATTACGAATCCGTAATGACCCATCGTCGTTCTGCGGTCGCAAATTTGCTGATCAAATTATTTTGATTCAATGTGCTGCCAAGGAGGTCAGGATTCTTCTAACTTCGCATCACCATTTCTTTCGAATTTGTCCGTAGTTATTACATGCAAATATTTGGTGGTCACTAGTAACCTAAGCACCTAACATATACATATAAATAAAAATAATTATATGAATTCCGTTGGTCAGTGAGAGGGTAATTCCAGTGGTGATATCCAATGCTACAAAGCAGCACTGCATCCATAATTGTATAAGGGTCATTCTTGGATCAATCTGCGTCGCTACAAGTAGGAGAAATTTTAAAGAAATCGCTCGTTTGACATTTATACTTGAGATAATCGTAGATGGAGTAAAAAAATACACTTGAATGATTGATCACATAAGCAGCAGCTTTACAAGAAATATGTTCTGTAATACATCGTATGCATCATCTATCACGAATCTTGAATATTTCTAATTTGAACTCAGCGAAAATACTTTTTGACGTTATGCTTAGAAATTCATATAAACCAAATTTCTGCAAATGGTTAAATTAGACCAATTTTCATGAGGTACCCTCTTGAGTTTAAAATATTCAGACTCTGCATATCTTTGAATTTAGCTATTTTCCAGATCGAATTTTTAAACAATTCGTTGTGATGGTCGCGGCTCTGAAACACTGTCACTTATTCAGTCGCGACGAGCCTGTTTGCGTCGGCTGCAGCGGCTGAGTTTTCTGTGCCGCCACTCGCGCCGCTCTCGCTGTGCAAAGTGCGGCTGGGGCTCCTGTTAAATGAACGTGTTGTTGTTTTGTCCTTAGAAACACTGAAACACAAGACGCGATAACTTGTGCTTAGGTTCTCAATCCGTGTTTTTTTCTCCTAGGGCTCGTCATCTCAAAAAAAATCTTACAAATGATTTACTTTTAAATGTATTTTTCATTCTGTAACTTCTAACTTTAACACTTTTCGGTTTTTGATAGAGGAAACTTTTTGAATTCCCAAATTAGTCAAAGATGTACGATTCCACGATCGCACTAATTAACTTTATTTAAAAGACAGAACCTGTGGTGGTAAGAAGCATATCTCCTTAACTTCTGCCGCTGTAACGTTAAAATTCTCACTTCAATTTTTTTCTTGCACGATCTGTGAATTTGCCAACTTTAAAAATTAATGTCATACGAAGAGTTTAACTGAGTTATACATCTAAATAAACCCCTTTGCCGAGTGTCATAATTAGCTGCATTATTTTCATGCTGGGTACTTCGTGAATTCCAAGGATTGGAATTAAGACTAGCGATTAGTGGTGTCGGAAAGCATTCAGCAATTGTCAACATACAATGCGCGAGTAACAAACTGAGACATTGGTTAAGATTTGCTAATTTTAGTGCAGCTATAACGGTGTGAGAGATTAGTGATCATTCACCTCTTATTTTTCATAAAATTCTCTCACTTTATAAAATTTAAGGAATCTTTGTTGAATTTTTATCATGGAAAACTTGCTAGCGAAACAATTGTATTTATTACGCCTCATAAGATTCCGTTTTTTTAGATTATTCTGCCTCCGCTTCAGATTTAATTCTATCAGGAAACTGAACAATCTGACATGCTACCTTACTGCTCCTGACCTATCGGACAAGCTCCATTCTTCAGACGTTCCAGGATCTTTCAAGTAACGTCCAACTGTCCTGGCATGAGGTGAGCGTTGCTTGAGTCGTCGCAGTTTTGATGCTTTAGATTTATTTTAGGATTGAAAATTTTGCTCGTCGTTAGGGCGGTGAACGCAGGTAAGAGCCTCAAATGTCTCCGATAATTAACTTTTTTGTAAAGTTCAATGTTTCGTATTCACAGGAAAGCCCAATAACGAACGACTCATTAAATACAGAAGTTGCCGAGATGAAGCAATGTTTTCGCGATACAAGCCGAATGAGTTTTGATTTCCAAGATCGCTAACATTTCTGGTTTATTAGAATGAGAAATTAGAGGTTATCAGAGATCATCCTTTCATTGCTATTGCAACAAACCTCAATTTAAATATTTTTCAAACTCTCCCTGTTTGTTGAACGAAGGCTACGTGAAGTCCTGCGACGAAAATAATTGACGAGAGGAAACTCGGAACAAGATAACGTTGTAGACGAAAGTTTTCATTTCAGTATCATTAACACGCTAAATAGTACATGATCACCTATAAAGCCATGAAAAGTAATCAAGGTTTTAGAATTCAGTTTTTTTAATAAATTTGCTCTTCAAGGCAAATATGATTCTTCTCTACAAAAGTTAAATATTTTCAACGCATATATTATGCTTTCATATATGCATTTTGAACGCTCATTGTTCTCCACAATGTCCACAATTAGTGTTCTTGTGCACGAATAGCGTTGACAAGATTGGCAGTGCTGAGTACGATGCTGGTTTGTCAGCCAGTTCATCATTGAGAGCCTGAGGACAGCCATCAGGTAGCAGGATGGCGCGTAAGGCGCGTAAATGAAAGCAGGCTCGCATACAATCAGTTCTGCCTCGAAAAAAGAAATACTTCGACAATTTTTTGGGAACTAAAAAACTCATTTGAGGTTAATTGAATATTCAAATAATTAAATGAAGGCTACCATTTTATGAAGAATTCTTTTGTGTTGAAATGCGCTCTCACCTTTCGATTGACAAATTCTTCGCTGGACATGGCATCTATCCAGAAAATAATTCGGGGCTGAGGAATGCGATGAAAATATAAATCTAAAATATTTTCCTCGAAATTATGTGCATATTACACATAATGAAGTAAGGAATTTCATCAAGGTGCTTCAAGTAACTATTAAGCTAGGCAAGATCTACGCGAATGTTACTAAAGGTCTCGTCGCCATTCCTCCTACTGGAGATGACCGATTTTTCTTCGTTCAATAAAGGCAAGTGATGTTTTATTCAGCGGAAATACCGCCGGAATGAACCAGTTTTACGAGAGCCTTAATTTTTCCACCGTGCATACAAAATAGGAGATTTATCCCGGCGATATCATGTATAGTTTTATTGAACTGCGAAACAGTAGAATATTTGAAATGAAGTCTTTTCATGCCTTATTCAGTGTAATAAGGCGCAAATCACTAATGATGAGGGGTAATTGGGCTATATTCATAGTGCAGTGCAATATCTTTTTAAATGACAATTTACATTTTTTTACAGAAGTTTTTAGACAATTTGTGACCGTTTATAATATAGCAGAGTATATAGTATATGCTCGTTTTATGGTGGGACAATTTGAAAATTGCTCGCAATTTTATTACTTATTTCTTCCGATTGTGATACTGCAACAATGCTTGATAATTAAAACTTAATTGAAAATTATGGAGTTAAACCTTCTTTATTATTATTGAAATTGAACATTTATAGGTGTTCCTTTACAAAAAACTACCTCTAAATGTTTTGGTTTAAAATCTGTTTTCAAGCGGCGTGAACAGAGCTGCAACGTTTGTATCATATTCCATTTTTCTCATTTAACCATAATTAGAAGTGTCGTCTTAGTTGAATGTTCAGTTAAGTGAGTTTGAGCTTTACCCATTGGCGTTTTAATAGACTGACATTATGAGGCTAAAGCCCCTTATTAAGAATGTTTGGCAGTAAATTCATCAGTTCGAAATTTACATGGGCTGGACTATATTGTACTATACTGTACACCTGCTACTGGGCTTAGTGAGCTGTTTGGGTTAGTCAGTAGTGATGCAAGAGTTCTGGTTAAATGTCAAACTCTTGTACTGCTGGCAAATTTTGGTCTGTAAAATTGAGGCACAGCTGAAATTGGTGATGTCCCATTTCCTGCCTATGAGAATTATCTAATACCAGTTTCCTCGAATAAAGCAGCATTTGGCATGTTATTTTCAAAGGTTTCTTCTCAGAATATTCTTAAGATACTGTTAAGGGACATATTGGGTGGATTGCTCCGTTAGGCCAGTCCCGTAAGGAGCGTAGTTAAGTTTTAAAGCCAGAGGCCACTCATGACTTTGACGCCAGTTTTCTTCTTAACACGACCGCTTGGAATGGCGCTGCATTTTTTTCTGGTGCAGTAAATTCACTATTCGGTGCAGTAAATACTGTGCGTATAAACAGAAAAAAACCTGCAGGATTGAAAGCGATTATTCCTGCAAACACAAAGATGTTACACCACCACCCACCTCTCTCCACGTGTGGTGAGTTCAAGCAGCGACAGATTTATTGGCATGACTGAGAAGGCATTGAGACTGGGAAGGCAGGACATCTGCTACGCGCTGCTCGTGAGCTAAGCTGGCGTAACTCTACGGGACTTACAATGCCTGACTGGGCTTATTCCTTTTATCATATTTTCGGCCATGAATACCGCACGACAAGGAGGCTTGTGGTGAAATGCCTGCTGTCCCAATCAATGTTAAAAAACAGTATTGCACACTTGTGAAAAATGGCCGGGGCCAATACTAGCACACGGTTTGAAGGGCAAAGCGTAAAATTCACTTTTTTGAAATTGTTGTGAAATAAAGCTTGACCAATTCTTCTTGCAACTCATGTACAAAAATAAATAGCTGAAGTAGTATTTCTAAGAAGGAAGTTAGACTGTTAGAATAAGAAGTTAAGTATATTGTTACTTCAATAACGAGTGAACTTAGAGCGAACCAATCTAGTGAAGAATCCCATAGCAGATAGTATCGCCTGTAGGGCTGCTGACCGCGGTAAGCCAGCCTCTTAATGTCTTAATATTTTGAAACATAAAAATGCTGATTTATTATTTTTTCTAATGCAGTTACCAGCTTGACAATAGTTGAAGTGCTATTGGGTTTAAATCTGTCTATCAGCAGCACTGATACCATTGAAATAATCCATGTATATTTTGTTACTGCTAGAAGTAAAATTTCTCCACTGGGCTTTTTGCGTAAAAAAATATCTTTCAAACCAAAACTAGCTTTAATACATCGATTTAATAATTGAACATCTTTTAAACAGCACCAAATGGCACAGACGAAGAAGGTCTATAAAATTCTAAGATATGGATCGCCTGTCTTTCCCTATTATCCTTGTTTGAAAATCAAGCATCAACAGATCAAACAAATAATTTATAATTACATGCGTTTGTGACTCTCGGAAAGCGTTTCGAGGAAAATAATAATATTATGAATAATTAAAGTAATGGAATTATTTGACCATGTACAGCTGGTGGGTGAGTTCGACGACGCAGTGCAGGAGGACGACGTCGGGGCGGCCGCGGGCGACGCGAGAGCGCGACGTGACGGCAGCCGCTCGCACCCCGGCATGAGACTACGCTTCGGCAAGCGCCAGGCACCGCAGCTCACCAGGGTGAGTATGGTGGTTCTGGTGACTATAGGACCAGGTGACTATAGGGCCGGGTGACTCGACTGAGTCGGGCGGTCCAGGTGACTCGGCTGAGTATGGCGGTCCAGGTGACTATAGGGCCGGGAGACTCGGGTGAGTATGGCGGTCCAGGTGACTATAGGGCCGGGAGACTCGGGTGAGTATGGCGGTCCAGGTGACTATAGGGCCGGGAGACTCGGGTGAGTATGGCGGTCCAGGTGACTATAGGGCCGGGAGACTCGGGTGAGTATGGCGGTCCAGGTGACTATAGGATCAGGGGACTCGGGTGAGTATGGCGGTCCAGGTGACTATAGGGCCAGGTGACTCGGGTGAGTGTGGCGGTCCAGGTGACTATTGGACCAGGTGACTCGGCTGAGTATGGCGGTCCAGGTGTCTATAGGGCCGGGTGACTCGGGTGAGTATGGCGGTTCAGGTGTCTATAGGGCCGGGTGACTCGGGTGAGTATGGCGGTTCAGGTGTCTATAGGGCCGGGTGACTCGGGTGAGTGTGGCGGTCCAGGTGACTATAGGACCAGGTGACTCGGCTGAGTAGGGCGGACCAGGTGTCTATAGGGCCGGGTGACTCGGGTGAGTATGGCGGTCCAGGTGACTATAGGGCCGGGTGACTCGGGTGAGTATGGCGGTCCAGGTGACTACAGGATCAGGGGACTCGACTGAGTCGGGCGGTCCAGGTGACTACAGGATCAGGGGACTCGACTGAGTCGGGCGGAGCAAGTGACTCGGGTGAGTATGGCGGTCCAGGTGACTATAGGATCAGAAGATTCGGGTAAGTATGGCGGTCCAAGGAATATAGGATCAGGGGACTCGACTGAGTCCATCAGCAATGAACCGCGTCCTCAAGGCTCTCTGACATCAGCCTGCGATAGGCTAAGCTTCTTCCCGGTGAGATAATTTCGCTCCAAACGCGAATGAGATAAACGATTGAATGTTTCCTATGAATCTTCCACTTTATTCGCTGATATTGCACGTCAATATTTACGACTGAATCCGACTACAATTGAAGGCGTCTGGCCAGCGTATCATGAGAGAGGCACAGTCCAGCGGACAGCAACTGTAAATTATGTTGTGCTCTTAAAGCAGCGGTGATTAGAAAGGCTTTCATGAGTATTGAGTGTTAATAATAAGCTACCTATTGACATTTCACTCATTTAACATCATCATTTCTCTCTGTAAATTTCACTCTAGTTCAAAAATGTGCATATATTTTTAACGATCTTTCAAACAGAATGAATATTATTTATTTCTTCTTGACCTCAACGCGCATGCAATGTAAGCTCAAAAATGGAATCAAATTCGAGTAATTTCATGATTATTTCCCCTTATCATTATTTGTGTTGGTTAAAATAAATGAAATATCCTCGTGCAGATGGAAGACGCTGCGTCGACGCAGCAGTGAGAGTAGCTGCTGGTCAGGGTCACGCATCACAAACAATAAGGATAATATTGACATGAGAATTACAGAACTTGCTGCTATGCTTTGGTCTGGTCGATTTAGCCAGCTATAACCTCTTCTATTTTTCTTACTGTATCGTTATATCGTAAATTTTAATCATTCATCAATTGTAAAGTTATCATTTCAGATATTTTTGCGATTGATCAGGGAGGTGCAAAAATTGATAGAAACTCGTTTGGAAGTTTTAGTCGGGTGCGCAGGAAAATGATTCATTGTGCCTGAAATGTTTATTTTATTATATTGCTGGTACGTGTAATGCCGAAGTATATAATCTTGCTATTTAGTGAATATAAGTGAGTGGAAGTCCCGAATTCTGCTCCAGACATTATGTTAACATATATATATTTATATTGATTAAGCCGATGAATAAATCCGCCTATATAATGTTAACGGTTCTTGTAACGTCAGGAATTTTGAGTGAAATTGTAAGTATGAACAATGCATCGGCCATACATAGAAAGTCACCAGACGTTCGTAAATGAGTGCAATGATCTAAATATTGCATACCGGCCTCCCCTTAAAGATGTTTATTAATTAAGTTCTCAACCCGTCGTACGTTATCCCAGACGTCTCGAATTTATTTTAGGTATTCTTGATGTGTACAGATGCAACAATATACAAAAATTGTAAAACTTGAGAGATAATTTGTCAAGATAGTTTAGAACCAACAATGGAAAAATTTATTAGTTACATTATTGTGTAAAGTTGGTACCAAATGTTTGTGCGACTGGGTGAACCATACAGTAATAGTCATGGATTGGTTCGTATCTCGACATGATCTCGCGACACGAGACTTCGTTCTACGTTAGCGAAGTACGAAGAGATTGTTCATCACAATATCAATTGGTACAATACTGCCGACGACAGCAATATAGAAGGTTCCTAATTGTCTATATTTTGTGCCGTCAAGGAACCTGGTTTATAGGACACATCACGTCAGCCGATCAACCAACGCAATCTGTACTGTGTCGCTTCAAACGCATAGTATCAGTTGGAAAAAGTAATAAAAGAAATTTGAAGGTCAAGCTTTATTTAGTTGAAGTGTTATCGAATTTTCATCAGATTTATTTCACTCTTGTTTCTTAAATAATTACAGTTCTAAACTCCAATAAACTGGTTACAGTTCTAAACTGAGCAAACTATACTTTCACTGATCGAACTCACTATTACATTTGCTTTTATTAATTTTTTTAAACGCATTAGTGGGCCCAGTGCAGACGCCCAAAAAATGTTGTAGCAATGAAACAAATAGCTAAATTTCCTCCAAAAAGCTCTTACTGATTCACTGCATAAATTATTAGTGGTGCAGTTCTTCATCCTTGACTCAAGAGGCTGTTAGACACAAGCCTGGCTAAAAAGTGTCAGTGTCTGTCAATGCTAAACTCGCACTCATAGGACCCCGAAACTTCCATATAAATCATCATAGGCACGAAAAACTTCCATATAAATCATTGAAATTTCTTTGTAATTTAGTCACCTGTAGATAATTTTGAAACCTGCTATAAAAAAAGCCTCATCTATTTTAGTGTCAAGTCGAATGGATTTGAGTTTCCATTGTTTACAATCTAAACTAACCAATAGGAAGCCTGGTGTTCCTGATTAAAGAACAGAGACTTTGTGTGTTCGGTGAACACATACGCTTTCAAATGACTGACATTATCGTGATATCAATACTGTTGAAATTGCTTATCAACTATAAGGAAAAAAATTGTAGCCTCTAGAAATTTCTTCTATTCCGCTAAGCCTTGATAAAATCAAGAAACTCGTGTCTAACTTGCGCTACGATGGAGCACTCGAGTTGAGTTAAGAGTAATACCAGCTGGATGATAGTGAATAATTATGTAACAGTGCCAAATTATGTTGGAATAAAGCACTTGAACCTCGTTGCATTGCTTTTTTAACCTCTCAAGTTTGCCGATAAATTATCCGCCTAAAAAACGACCATTATTGACACTCCGAGGATACTCTGCAGGGCCGATGTTGCTTTAATTTTTTTAATGCTGTTGCTTTTGACTGTCGGTCCCATTTAAGACCACAGCCTTTGGTGCATTTAAAGCTACACAGCGCACAAATCAATGACAATTTCAGCTAATCATCCAAAGTACAGAAGAAAATAGGAATAAAAAATGATACTAATATGTTAGAGGTCTCGTTATATTGTATTCACATCGCTCTATAAAAGAGGCTTCCGAAATTTGACAACGAAAATTCACAATTTTAATATTATTGGTCTTGAATTTGTTAATATTTGTTAATAAATTTAAATAATATTAAAAATATTCACTCACAATCTTATGGGATCAAACTTAGTTATTTACAGTAACACAGAAGCTGACGATCTATTGAATTTATTGCTAGTGTAAAGTATATGAAACCCATTCAATAAAAAAATTGTAAGAATAGAAGACGAGCATCGGTTATATTGTGGCCCAGATTGCAACGCTCAACTTGTGTTAAAATGTTTCATGGGGCATCTTCAATTGATGGGTTCGACGTTGACTCAGCATACAGCGAGGCAGAGTGCAACTCTTCATTTGTTATAAACGTTTTAAATAAAATAGAGATCGGGATTGAAGTGAAAGTTTATGCAGCGAAGTTTCCTCGAGTTAACCACTAAATGCTTAGGTATATGGGACGAGTTGAGAGAATAGTGTTTCTCAATGACGGAGAGTGGAGAGTGAAATCGTAGACTATTTCCTGTTGATCTAGAGATTTTGATCGGGTGCTAAACATTTTACTACTTTCCGGCAGCCTTCATTGTGGAGAAATTCGCTGGCAGAAATCTCTCGAGCTTTTTCAAGCCAGCTTCTGGCAACACGCCAAGAGCTGCTGCCTCGTTAGGAGCAGCTTGCCACTCTGCTTGCACTCGTTCGCACTTCTAGAGCCTGAAATTACTTTCAAAATAGAAGTATTTTATAAATAATTTTATAGAAACTAATTTGTCCGACGTTTTTTAGAACCTACCTGTATTATAAAACAGAATTTTTTTAATACCATTGACAGAACTTTCACAGTAACAAAATTTCCTAACTAGCTTGCAGCAGAACTGCTACCTAGGTCAAGGTCATCTGTTGTGTGGTAAGCTCTCCTCCTACACTATATAAGAAATGAGTGAAATAAATTCCTTCTGTTGTTCAATACTCATGTTCTAAACATCAACGTACTTCCAAGTTCAGCTCGCTCAGACAGAATGCGTTCTATTAGGCATAATAAAACCAAATGTAAATTGCATAATATTAAGCCCAGTGCACATAAAATGCTTACATTATATTACCTATTGCAAGTTCGGAGGTTGAAAATTTGAACAGAATATGGGACCAGTAGAGCCGAAAAAAATCAGTGAATTGTTACTTTTCATTCTTCTTTAATTCGGAGACAATATTTACCTAATAGTTAATGTGTGTGTGGGTCAGTATCTATACCTATAGTGATCAATTCGATGGTTATTTTAATAGTAATCATTTACTGCACATACAACAAATCCATGGTTGAATTAATACAAGGTTGACCCACGCGCAGCTGCTCTTTGCGGATGTCGTTTGTTGTTCCGACTGTGACGTCACCGTGGGCCCAAAATGTAAATACTGTCGCGAAAGACGTTGTTTTTGTGCCGATTTTGAGATCAATTTAAAAAAAATTGCCCCTGTCTCTTATACACATCTAGATGTGTATAAGAGACAGGNCCCATCTCTCACTCTACCCCATCTCTCACTCTACCCCATCTCTCACTCTACCCCATCTCTCACTCTACCCCATCTCTCACTCTACCCCATCTCTCACTCTACCCCATCTCTCACTCTACCCCATCTCTCACTCTACCCCATCTCTCACTCTACCCCATCTCTCACTCTACCCCATCTCTCATTCTACCCCATCTCTCACTCTACCCCATCTCTCACTCTACTCCATCTGATTGTGTTAGAAAACATGTGTTCAGTTTTCTTCAATGGAATTAGGTAATGCTTTCCTATAAATGTGTACGGTCATTTTGTGGTATTTTTTTCCTCTAGTATTCTATTTGTTTACCATTTCAAGTTTTGTTTTCATTATAAAATGTTAAAATAATAATATATAGTATAAAAAATTTTTTAACTTCAAAAAATCCTTTTGTGCTTTAATTTCTTTGTAAAACATAAGAAAAAATCGGTTTTCATGCAAATCTGCAGTTTGTTTTCTTGATATAAACATGGCGTTGACTAATAAGAATTAAATGAGTTACATAAGAATTAAATTAATTTATAATATTATAATAATAATAAATGAAATTACAAGAATTAAATGACTTTATGTGCCGTCAACTGATGTTGGAAAACATTTGAGAATATCAATGTTCGTTCACTAAATGGATGGTGGCATGACGATTTACTTTTCAGTGGACTAGAATGAAAAATTTTTGAAATTACATTTGTAATCTTAAAAACAAGCCACCAAAATTTTTCACCTTTTCCTTAATTAACAATCGCCACTTAAAATGTTCACTTTGAAGTTTGTTACCAAACAATTATCAAATTTTATTTCAAACAACAAGCTTCAATTGAAATCAAAGTATGCGCATACATTTTGGAGAATTCACACAAATACTACAGTTCCTCAATATTACGATATAAAGGTTCTTTGGTATAAAATTAGGAAAATAATGGCTACCGATGATGATTTGACTATAAACAATAAAAACTGCAAATTAACCCTTAGTTGATTTGTTCTTTAGTTTCCCTTGAGTTATGAGACAAATCCTTAAAATTTATGCTAATTAGCTGTTAATCGCTCTCTTGCAAATCGAAGTGACTGAGCAGACAGGATCGCAATAGCAGTGAACAGCGTGGCCAAGTCGAGCCGTAAAGTCGGCTGAGGAGTGCGAGTGTGAACGGCCTTGCAAGGCTGGTTGCTCGCTGGACTGGTCGGCTGCGCTGGTGAGTCGTTGCCGACTTCTGCTTTCCCGTGGCGGTCTCGCTTACCTTGTCGATGGTTCGAGCCTTTGCGATCCCAGCAACCTTTGCGTTCGTGCAGGACTCTCATGTTTGACAGCATGACCTTTGCGCTGGTCAAAAATGACAGAGAGAGAATTTCGCCAAATGGTAATGAATCACTCTGACCTTTCTTGAACAGCTGCAGTCCAGAGCTGCTGGCTCGATAAAATTGGTTTCTAGCCGAGAACTCTCACCACTTGCTAAATTTTGAGCTAGCCTCTTCAAGGCAGATGCTGCTAAGAAATGAGTGCGTGTGTGCTTCTGGAAGGAGTGCAATTATGACTAGCATATTATCATATTAACTAAGGCTAAACTTTTATCGACTTATTTATTTCCAGATGTGAAGAAGGTTCCATGCAGGGGCTTCATATTTTTCGAACACCATTGATCATTCCTTTATATGGTCCCTGAAAACCATTTTCTCAATACTAAATTACATGCATGGGCCATAGCGTGATCATAGCAGCCTCGGCATACAGCTCTCTGGGTCACCGTGCTGGTCATTATATGCTAAGAGGTTTGCTAGGAAAAACATTTACTCATTGATTCAAGCTTAAAATAAAACCCACATATGGATAATTGTCTCAGTGGTCTCTTCAATTCAACGCATTTTGCAGCATTATGTTTTAACAGGTATTCTCATATTGAGGTACACTCCACTCACAATTTGAAGAGACCTTGGGAATGTTGGTATTAGTTTCCCGCTTGCCAAGCATTGAATAGATTACCTGCAATCAATTTCAAATCAATGCAAATAGATTACTTGCAATCAATTTTCCATGTTATTACCAGTTTTATTTTTTCCATTTTATTTCTAATTTTTTGTTACAATGATCTGTGTGAATAACTCTACGGAACGTATTGATTTACAAGCAATCTTCAGAGCATAAGGTTATGATCGTCGCTGGGTCGCATATAGAGCCGGCATTACGCTAGGCGCAGATGTACGAGCAGTCTCGCAGTAAAGCGGCAAACATTCAAGGAAATTTGTAAGCTATATACAAAGTAATGATTGCATAATCAGATTAAAAAAGGTTTGAGCAAGATGTACTGACTTATAATTGAAGGAATCTGAACAAATGTAACTAGTACTATGAGTAATTATCCTGAATTTAAGCAAATGGCACAAAATCCGTATTAACATGGGTTTATGCAGAATGAAACAAAATTATCATAATCTTTCACTGAAGTGCGAACATGCATGTATCGCACGTACTCAGTCTATGGGTAATTTGACTTCTACTGAATACAAGTCAATCAACTTAATTCTAAACCAGTTAAGCATAGGAACGTTGTAAGCTGTTTAGCAGGATGTATATTTCAGTTCAGTATCTTTCAGTATAAATTGTACAATATAATTTCATTAATAATTAAAGTATAAATTGAAAAGGCACGACTTTGTTTCATTTGCCTTCCCCTTTGTTTCTCCCGCTCCGTGTTTGGCATTCTAACAAGTGAGCGCTCTCCCTAATAAAACCCAATGCAAGGTCGCGGTAACTCGTTGAAGATGAACGCTCCCCTCGACACGTCTCCACCTTGCAAGTCTGTGCCAGGCTTTGGTTGTAAATTAGTTAAAATTACATGTAGTGTGCAACTAAACTTTGCTGTCCAGACAACTAAAATAATTAATTTAATATAAGATTTTCAAAGATTGGTATCAAAATGTATTTATGGTCAGAGATTAAAAGGTAAACAAAACACTTGCATGCCCTGCTCACACTGTACTGCATGATCGACACGTAAACACGGGTCGATCACCCGCTGTACGCACATGGTCGGCAAAAATTTGTGTAGAGATGATGACCATTTCTGATACGCTTGAAATGTTAGGCGACGCACAAGGTGTTAAATGCTCAGCCAACGTCTATTCTGTCGCAACACCCAATAACTGTATAAATTATAACTCAATTAGTTAATTTACACTATTACACAACATCAGTCGCAATGAAGTCTGCGGGATCTTTACAGGATACAACTTTAGAAACAATTATAATAATCACCCTTATTATTATTTAATAATTAAAAACTGTTAAAATGAATCTCAATCTGCTAAAGTGAATGCGAATTTTGTTTTATTAATTATTTGTAACTGAACATTTTTTTATTTAGATGTATGTACACTAGGACGGTAGTTGTGGCCAGTATAACTTTCAAATGCAAACTGCGACGAATCATCATGATACTGACCTTGTTTTGAGGGTTAATCGGTCCTTGCGAGACCAGTAGCGTCTATACACAAGGCTTTTAGCACAGCAAATAGTGACAGTTGGAATTTAACAGCTTTACTGGCCGCCACTATAATCATTATGAATATAAGCATCTTTAGCCTTGACAATTACGACAGTCTGTTGTAGGAAAGTTCTTTAACCTCCGAGTCAATTCAGTTCCACGGTTGAAGATTTACTCAACTTTCACAGCTTGTCTCCTTGATAATGAGTAAGAATTTCTATGCACTTCAAATTGAAACTTCGAACAAAAACGCCCAATTAACTATGAAATCATATGGAGCATTTCACTGAATAATCAAGATTTCAACTGGCAATCTAATTGAACATGGAGCAACTCCAACTATGTCTTCTCAACCTTAGAATGCTCGTAGATTAGAATACATATAATACATGTAAATTAAAATAATTTTGGACCGACAGATTGACGCTCGATCTTAGCGGCGTTTATTTTCTTATTGACCGCATTGTCAGTTGAGAGCATCACCTTGCATGTAAAACTATATAACTATATAACTTTAAAAATAACATAGGACGGCTCGCACAGAAAATTCATGTTAGTCCATTTTTTTCGACCGGCAGTCTGATGATAGTTATTCTGCTTACTAATGTAAAAATGGAAGACAAAAATTATTATTCCCAATTCACATATAACCATCATAAATTTCCAGAGCTCTTCGGCATGATTCTAAAATGATAGCACTCTCATTTGTGAAATAACTGAAGAAACTGGAGTTCAGAGCGCAGGTTAGATCTCGCTCTCGGCTACCGCAAATCCTAAATAAAAAATCAAGAGCCCAAAAATCACGCTTATTCAAGACCAGAACTCGACCATCGCACTTACCAAAGTAAAAGACCAGAAATCGACCATCGCACTTACCAAAGTAAAAAGCCAAAATTCAACCATCGCACTTACCAAAGTAAAAGACCAGAACTCGCCCATCGCACTTTCCAAAGTAAAAGGCCAGAATTCAACCATCGCACTTACCAAAGTAAAAGACCAGAACTCGACCATCGCACTTACCAGAATAAAATACCAGAACTCGACCATCGCACCTACCAAAGTAAAAGACCATTACTCGACCATCGCACTGCTAGGGGACAAGGCCAGCGCTCGGCCATCCACTTATCACACTTACCAAATTAAAGTACCAGCGCTCGACCATCGCGCTCACTAGCTGAAGGCAGGCCAGGGTTAGACTTCCAAATCAGCGGTCGTAGCGGGCTACAAAACGACCGTCGATCGCGAACAATATACTATGCCCATTAGACTTAGCGTAGTCCTTAAGAACTTTATCATCATATTTAGTGAACTGACCTAAGTTCGACCAACCAAAAGATTATTTTAGGTAGCGATCATCAGCTTAATCATCCGACTTACCAAAGTACGAGACACTTGCTCGATCACCAGACCTACCGAGGTGATTGCCCATTCAGAGCTCGATCAGAAATGACCTACCGCACTACTTGACAGGCGCTAGGCCATGAAATCCTCCGACCACCTCGAACTGTGAGCTGTACTCCATGAGAATTGATTTGCAGGATAAGGTCGCTCAGTATCCGTTGTTAATCTCGGTGAAAGACGCAGCCATTGCAGAATTGCGTCACTGTGATCGTACGGATCCTAATGGGAGAGCTCAGAATAACCGCCTTCATCACGCAATCCGAATGCATGTCAATTTGTTTGAGGTCAGCTCAAACTGAGAGTCAAATATCTTTTGAGCTTCCATTATGCTGTGCACGTCATGGAGGCTAGGGTTAGCTCTCATTATGCTGCACACCTCAGTTGATTTCTATAATGCTGCAAACCACATTCATGCAAAGGTTGGCTCCCATGCTGCACACCAAGTTGATTTCATCAATCATGCTGCTTAATTTATGCCGACTAAGTGCGATTCTCAAGACGTTATCCACCTCTGTCTGTGTCTAAAGAAATTCTGGACAGCTGAATGTTGCTGTTGGTGCAGCTGAACTTTTTTCTGTGTGTACTGCGTTTCAGCCCGCTGCATTCGCTTGTTCGTGTATAGGGCTTGAATTCAATTAAGTTGTAGAGCGCAATCCTTTCCCGCCGGTGTATATATAGTTTTGTTGAGCTCTCCCTTTTGCTCTTGAATTAATGATAATTTTGACAAACGCGATATTGTGAAACAGGATTCTGGTGCTCCGGTTCCACGCCTATGTTTGGTCTGTCTTTCGAGTCGTCTCACTTTGTATGGGCGGATGCATAGACAAGAATTAAGGGCTCGTGAGACGGTGGTTAAACTTATCACAGACTGCCTTATTGTAGCTCAAAATTTTAACATTGCAGTACTTAAGGTGTAGTTGTTGAATCGATTATTTTTCGTATATTTAACGTATACTTGAAAAAGTAGAGTATTAAAGTAGAGTAAAGTAGAGTAGAGTAAAAAGTAGAGTAACCGGCGTAAATCGACGACATTGAACCGAAAAAATTTTGCTCTGTTGGTATGAAACGCTCACTAAGTTTGTGAAAAATTTGCAGTTTAAGAAAACTAATTTCATCAAGAATGCGGAAAAATTTAGCTATCGTATTTTTAATATTAAAAAATATTTTTGCGCTTGTATATCGATCGGAAAATTTGTAGGGTAACATGGGGCAGCGAGCCCAATGCGGGTCACGGGACCATGGCGGGTTTCTCGCTAAGTATGGCAGATATTGGTCCGTGTTCTCTACCGCCGGTCGACAGTTTCATTGCGATGAAGTGTACGGATTTACGTTTTGCTAAGTGTTTGCGTTATTAAGATATTCGTGAATAACAGTTTTAGCCCAGATAAAATTTTTTTTCTGCTAAATAAAACTGTTTTCGATTACTGTTGATGAAGCTTTTGAAATTACTGTGAATTATATTTTGAAAGTAATATTTAGAGGGATAATTTTGAGATCAAGTTTAGACTATTAGCTTTTAAAATAAAAGGTTGACACGATATAAATTGAAATGATACCTAGTCGGGCAACGGGCCCACGCGTGTCACGGGGCAAAGCGCCCATGGTGAAGTCTTGTGTTATACATCATTAGATTTGTCTCAACGACCTTTTCAAAACTATGACTAGCTTTTTGAATTACAAATTACACTTCATATTGCATGATTTTTTTATTTGCCGCCTCAAGGCATCAGGTTTAGTTTCTAGTTATGCGTATTTGACCCCTTATCGAGTTTTTGGCTCTTGCTTTGCCAAAAGTTGATTTCAGCAAACACAAATGAGTCAAAAGTTGATGAATTTTTTTGGTGTTGGCTGAAATCAAGATTAAGCACGAATTCTCTGCACATAATATCTGGATTATGGACGAAACTGGAACGAAGTTTTTTCTGATCAACTATATATATTTTTTCTAGTCAAGGATACATTCTTTCATGTCATGGACGAATTTTTAATCGCAAGGCTATATTTTTCAAGTCAAGGATATATATTTTTATGTCAATGAAATATTTTTCTTCACGTCAGTGATAGATTTTTTAAGCCAAGAGTATATTTTTTCATGTTATGGATATGATTTTTTGAGTTGTTAATAAATGAATGAATGTCATATTTTTTATTACATTTTTCTTATTTTTAACTGTAGAGTGTTGTTTCATCATTTTTAAACGAAAAATATGCAATTGTGGTAAAGGGAACAAGGGTGGGCGCCTTGCCTCAAGCCCATGGGCCCACTTTTTACAAAATATTGTTTCATTAAAAACTGAATAACTCTATAGGCGTCTAATTCACATCATACATTCCTCATTAGTTGTACCTTTAAACAAAACAAATAACCAGCTCGTATCAATTAAAACTTCATCACATTTTTAACTTAAAAAAAGTGCGGGGTACGCTGCCCCATGTTGCCCTATATAAGGCCGTAGTATTTTGCACATTAATTTTTGGGGTTCCCTGGACACATCAACTTCAATTCAATCTTTTCGATTTTCAATTGTCTTCAATTAAAGCCACTTTCTAGCAAATATGTATAAACAATCCACGTACTTGTTTAAACGTATGTACACTCGATGAACAGTATTGATATGCTTGGCTTCTTCATTGCACGAGTGCCGGAGAGTGTAAGTCTAGGAAAGTCGAGGAACGCCGAATAAAGCGGAAGAGTTCCGCTGTCGGTTCGTTCTTATTGGAGCACTGAAGCCGTGTCCATGTGTCCATGAGGCCCCTTGGCTGGACAGACTTCAGTTGATTAACCACAGTTGACAATCAGTAAAACGTGGTAATGGGTAAGCGTAAATTTCTTCCGCTCGAATTTCACACCACAAAAATTTACTAATACACACCTTGTGCATTCCACCTTCCGTAAGTTTTAAACTAAAGTTACCATATGAAATTACGAATAAGAACCGAATAAACAGCTTCTAAAATAAATTTTATCACTTCACAATGTTACATTAATAACGCCAAACGGCTCCTTTCCTTTCCAATATTATCTCATCGACTGATATTGATTTGAATTACATGCAGAAAGAAAAAGTGTGTCATAAGGCATGCAATATTCCAATGCTTAAAATAAGTTGAAGTTAAAGGTTAGCCGCGTTGAACAATCGTGACTGAAAAAATAAGTATTTTCTCACCTTCCCCGAAACCTTCAATGAAGATCATCACTATCCGCATTTTAGGCCAAGAATTTCGTCGTGGCTCAAAAAATTCACGCTCACAAAAGTTTTTATGTTAAGTCATACATGTTTATGGTTACTCTTTGGTTGGTTTGCTCTTGAAAATGAGCATAATAAACATAGGTTATTTTTAGCTCCGTTATACCAATATGCACTACATTTCCGCCCAGTAGCTTTTGGAGACTTGAATTTATACAATTTATAGATTACTAGATGCGTTTTCTTGAATTTTTTTGTGGAGTTTTTATAAACAATTGAAGAATTTGTGGTCAAATTTTCGCCTCTGGTTTTCCGGGAAATATCACGTAGCACAATGGTACAGTTACATCGGAATGGCTGCAATAATGTCGTGGACTTATGCAGTAGTAAAGATGGGAATATCAGAAACGTTCAATCTATTTCAACATTTCAGAAATAATTTGAAAATAGGCCTGAAATCTTCCGGGGGTCCCGAAGCGTGTGAATTGCGGTTTCGATCAGCTTCCATGTATTGTTTGGACGAAATATGACTGGTCTTGTCGAGCCTCCAGAATATTACAAAAATCTTCAGTGAAAAATTATTGGATGCAGCGTAAACATTTGACCGCAGGTAGGCGTGTTTGAATGGCCAGATTTTATAAGCGCACGTAATAGGATGTAAACTTGCCATGGTTGGACCGTTCAGGAAGGGCAAAAGTTTGGCTTTCTTCGCCATCTTCACCCGACCCTACTGGGGGAGGAAGGCTAGGTCCCATTTCAAACAGGTCTAGTCGACGTCAATTATATTTTTTCCTTGGCCTCTTTCTAGTAATTATTGCATTATGTAGGGAAAACAGATAATAATATTGTTTATGTGGATAAACAGCAAACTTTAATTGAAGAACTTCATGCTTGTTTCCTGATTGATTGTATATGTTCATCTCGTTTCGAAAAAGTAATGCCTTGCAATAAACGCAGTTCCATGAAACAAATAAAGGCAAAACGATTACAATATTAAAATTCACGGCAAGTTCTTTGAATTTCAATATAAATTTGGATACAAAGATCCTCTGCTTGCTTGAGATCTCTTACACAACAGAAAGAAGAATTTGCATAGGTCGTAACAATCCTGAATTAGGCCATGCATGCACAGGTAAACTCAAGTTCCAACATCGAACCGAACGTCGGTTCACTGAATTTAATTGCCACCGATTTTGGCTGAAAACTGTAATGTATAAACTTATGCCACGCTAACAGCTTATATTTACTAGGCGATTTCTTGCCTTCGCGTTGGAATGTGTACGAAAATGAGATTGGATTGTAATTGAAGAAACATACTATCTACAGAAGTCGTGCAACATGACCGTCGTTTTAAATATGTTGTAATCATTTGCCTCTGCTCTCGATTTATTAACAAAAATGAGTCAACAGATTAAAAAATATAACTCAGTACTCACTTCTGTGAGCGACAGAGAGCGCATTTTCTCGGCGACGAAAATGTTAAGTCACGGACGGACGGACAGACAGACAGACAGACGGACAGACGGACGGACGGAATAGCAAGCACAATAGGGCCTATTTTCCATAAATGAGAAAATGCGCTAAAAAATGAGAAGGAAAAGCGTCGTGACCAAAAGGCCTAAACTTTGTGTCCGTATCAAATTTTTAGGATTCATAGGCCTAGCCAAGATGCTCCAAAGAAACGTGATGGCCATAAAGTAGCAGATCCTCATTCTCTGTTTGTCGGTCCACTCGTTCGGACGAACTTTGGAAAGTGAGTGTATCATTCAATTGATTTAATTTTGTCAGTGATTGAGCTGCGCAAAGGAACAGACAATTTTATAAGCATATCTAAACAATAATTTTAGACTGCAATAATAACTTCCTTTATACTGATGAGCGCTTGACAGCTATATAATGCGGGAAATTAATTTTTGGGAAGACATGCATTAGTTTTGTGTGAAAATTTTCTACGCGTTTGTGCAATTTTACTCGAATAAGAAAAAAGAAGATCAACACTAAGTGTACTTCCTGTGGTATAAGCCAGTGCATCTCTCAAAAACAAGCTCGAGTGCGGAGCAGTATATGTTTTTGTACGTACGTTTTTGTAGTGTACGTACACGCATCACACACTGATTATGTAAGTAGAGTTGTAACGGCTGGATGTACACGACATTGTCATACTTTCACTCTTGTCGACTGCACCTGCAGCTAGCAGCTCCACCCTCCATCCCCCCGCTACTCTCGATCTCGTTGTTCCGATGTGGAATATTTCTTTCGTGCTTCGGCGTCATAGTTCAAGTTCTCTTTGAAAATGACCTGCTAAAATCCTAAAAAGTTTATTAAAGCTAATAAACCTTTATTACAACCAAATGGTAATACAACTGACATATCAAACAGATATTTTCAAACATAATCTTTTTGTTGGCAGTATGCTGGTAGTTCAACCAAGATCATGGTGGTCTGAGGCGCCAGAAATGTAATATTAAAAGTCGACCTATACTTGTAACTTTTTCCCACAACCTACACTGCCAAATTTATCAGCTTTCTTTGAATAGTGCGTTATTTGGCATTGCATGGATTAGCTGAGCAGCGAATTTCATCTTTAAAGTCAAGCGGCAGACGAACAGCAGGCACTTGCGTGGGACGTTCATTTCTGATCTCGTGATTCACGGCACTAGCTTAATTAATTTGTAATCATTTAAAATAAACTACATCTTGTGAAAGAAGTTTCCATATCACTTGGTGATTTTCTCGCTTTTTGCGAAAACATTCATAGTAAAATTTAAACGTTTTGATTGCAAGCATTAAATAAATCTATGTCTGCTGCTACTTTGGAGATTCCTTACAGAATTCAGACAATAGCTGAAATTAGATTCATTTATTAAATATTAATTCTCTATCGCATTTTTTTAACATCCATACTTAGCATCTGCACGTCGATCCGAAATCGTTGCATCCCAAATGGCCCATTATCCATTTGTAGGAATTTGCAAAGGAACAATAACCTTGGTTATAATTAACCTATCTTGGCACGAAATTAATTCCTCATTATATTAGCAGACGATGATGGGTAAAACTATGAGTATAAGATTGCATCTGTTCTTGTATAAAGGCAAAGGAAACATTGCAGGAGAAACTGCACTCTTGGAGTCATGCTTCAAGGTACCTTAGACCTGGTGACCGGTCACTCCTTTATTTGGCCACTAGCTGACCTGGAGATCTAGGAGCTTTGAGTGTCAAGGTCAGTCAAGGTTGGTTGGCGGTTACTTGACCAGCAACTTAGTAGCTGCGGCAGCGAGGCTTGACTGCTACCGAGGGGAGGAGCGAGGGAACTGCGACCCTCAGAGTCTTGCTGCACACGCTTGCGTGAGGAGGTTGTGTGTTGCGTGTGCTCGTCGATTTTTTCACCCTTACGAATAACGAACCCAAATAGTGCAGTGCATTTAATATCAGCTCTTATGACCAATGGAAGCGAGAGATGCCACCTTTTCAACTACTTCTTCCGCACCTTGATCGACTCGACGTGATAAAGGCTAATCAACGAAGTGAACATTTACGCTCGTATCGCATCTATGAAATGCCTTTGTTTTCGGAGACGAAATTTTGCCTCTATTAAAATGAATAGTTATTTTTAATGAATTTAATTGCAGTAATTTTTTTAGAACATCATTCGTGATGTTAATATGACGCTCTTGAAAGTTCTTCTCGTCGGAAGTATTTAACAGTCACGAGCTACTGTAGCTCATTGTCGTGAATTGGTGCATCTTCTATGCGTTAGGAATTTGAAAGTGAGATTACGCTTCGGTGAGCCTTCTTTCAATCTTTGAATGACAACAAATGCAAGCAATTCTTTCCAACCGTTCAGTTTGCTGTTTCTCGAGCCTGGGAAAATGAACAATATGAAATTGCATACAAAAGCGACTCTCCGTTCTTCTAGAGAAGTCTTCGGCTGACACAGAAATTTATTCTACGTTTCTTCCTCGCCCAATTCGAGATTTGTCAAGCAAAGACGCCCTACTACCAAAAAATGTTTATAATTATATAAACATATCCCAACTCTTTAACTCTTCATCATCCCAACATCGCAGTGAATTTGAAACAAGTACATCATATTTTTATCCTTGAAAAACTATCAGCAATATTCAACACAAATGCTTCGCAATTGTGGATTTGTACAAGGTATTGCCCTCGCAGCCGTTCTCTCGATTGGATCAAAACCTTATATAATTCCTCTGCTGCTAACTCGTAGAGCGATCAGCTGTCTACAAGGTAACAATATTAACAATTAAGAAGTCGTCACTAACAACAATCACGTATGGTTCTCCTGCAAACACAGGTTGTATTATGCACAGGAACTGTCAAGAGACCCAATTTAATTCTCCAAACAGCGGATACTATTCAGCGGTATAAAAACATTGGAATAAATCGGAAAATGAATACAGAAACATGCATATGGAGTATTTTGAGTGCAAGCTCGTCCACCGAGGGCATGCAAGGCTCCCTCAGACACTCCAGAGGCATGGCGAGCGGCTCTTCCCTTCCCTCCAGCAGCGTCGTCCGCCTCTTGCTGGGGCTGAGCGTCCTCATGCACGTGGCGCTGCCCGCCGTGCGCGCAGCCCCGCCCCAGAATAACACTTCCCGTGAGTATTACTAGTACTATTGTTATGTATCATTGTGTAGTACTCTTGTAGTATCGTTCTTGTTATTTGTGTAGTTATCGAATAGTAATGTGAGTCGTAATCATGCATTGTAGTTTTGTGTAGCGCCTTTCCACTCCAACACTTTGGCTTAAAAATTCGATGCCTGTTTCTTAAGCTGTTTCTTGATTTTGCCCAAGCATTCATTCGAAAGGTCGTCGTTCACTCATAATCTTCTCTGCCTCATGAGTTTGTCGCATTGCTCACCACAATGCATTTAGATTTGTTACTCCTTGCCTCAATTGAAGTCCACATCGCCATAAGGGCCTCCGGCTGTCTGAGATGCTGTGGACTCGCATTATAACTTGTATATGCGGCCTCCAGCATCTCTGTGACGCAATGTCTGTATCACCTCAGAACGTCACTCTGCCAAGTCTAAGAAATATCACTTGACCTGCAAAATATCATTCATACGCACAAGAAATGTTTCTCGAGTAACTACGATTAAATTTTAGCTGAACATTATTTTTTAAATCTCAGTATATTCCGCCCGAATCGTTTGTCGATTACACAAATATTTAAAAATCGCGTTTTAGATAATTGCAAATCTCTCACTTTTCCTATGGTCTTTAAATTCATTCATATCCTTACTTTTATCTTGGGATAATAAATTATTTTTCTTAATTGTTTTTCATTTCAATCGTTCGTGAAGAAAATTTTCAATCACTCTACTATGTTCGCATGTACTCAAACTAAAATTTATGAATGACCACAAACTCGAACAAAACAGAAGGTTTTGCGTGCTTTGTATTGCGTGTCTCTAACAATTCACGTCATAATATCTACACCAGAATATATCTGAGGAATGGCGATCATGGTAGAGAGCAAACATCCTTTGAGTTTGAATTGCTGTGCAATGGTTTTACGTTTTATGTCACGCAACGCCTCAAGGCGTACGATTGCAACATTGCAAAACTTGCTGCGCCGCTCTGCACGACTGCACGCTTTACAGATGATGTAGTAGGCATCAAGTCTTTCAATGCAATTCTTTTGTCGAATTTTTTTATGTTTGTGAGCATAAACTACTCTAACTTAATATATCAATTGTCAGGAACATTAAATGATGATAAAAGAGAATGAATTATTATTTTAAATACTTAAAATCTTAAAGGAGCTAATTATTGCTGCCGGAACTCTGTTTGTGTGTCCAGCATCATATTAGCACTAAAAATATAACTCAGTACTCACTGCAGTGAGTGACAGAGGGCGCATTTTCTCGTCGACGAAAACTTGAGGTCACGGACAGACGGACGGACGGACATGGCGAGTACAGTAGTGCATTTTTTCCATAAATGAGAAAATGCGCTAAAAACACTAAGGAATCGACTCACTGAATCCCAGGCATTGTGTGAAATGTTAACTATCACTTTATATTTTACACAGAAATTATTATAAACTGGTGTTTGCCCCAAGCTATTTTGAATGGAGAACTTAAAGAAAGTTAATCATTATTTAAATCAGCTTTACATTCCAAATTGTTAATCACATTCAAACCTGGCAATGTTGTTGTATGCGTCCAAGCTGATGGTAATGCTGCACAGCCGCTGTGCAAATCTCCCTACAAAGGCCGCTCAACAAGTTTATTGAACGCAATTACACATTGCCTCGGGTATTTTTACTCCTCAATTCAGTGCAAATGTCATATGCGAACTCAATTTTTGCCAGCCTTATTCAATCGAAAATTTTTATGGATGGATCTCTAAAGTTTCAAATCATACCCTTAACACATACTTTACTAGAGTTCATCAGTTATGAACGCATCTCTAATTACTATTACTTTTGATCCCCCTGCTATCATAACAATTTCACACATGAGTTCTCACGGTAATTATATTTCCGTTTCGCACACTTAATTACGAATGTTTTCACAAGACATAGGTCTCTTGAACATGATTATTGCGCAAAGCATTAACTTTTCCAGTGAAACACCTCACATGTCTGACTCCCTGCTATGTATTGTCAACAACCAACATCTTGTTCAAAGCTGCGTGTCCACAGCGCCGGCGCAGTTAGCATTGATAGAGGAACAAATTAGCAGACGTGGCCGGCGTAGCTGCAGGATATATGGCTAAAGAATTGCAGGATATATGGCTGAAGGATTGCAGGATATATGGCTGAAGGATCGTAGGATATATGGCTGAAGGATTGCAGGATATATGGCTGAAGGATTGCAGGATATATGGCTGAAGGATTGCAGGATTTATGGCTGAAGGATTGCAGGATATATGGCTGAATGATCGTCGGATATATGGCTGAAGGATTGCAGGATATATGGCTGAAGGATTGCAGGATATATGGCTGAAGGATTGCAGGATATATGGCTGAAGGATTGCAGGATATATGGCTGAAGGATCGTAGGATATATGGCTGAAGGATTGCAGGATATATGGCTGAAGGATTGCAGGATATATGGCAGACGTGGCCTGCAGGTCGCGGCTGTGAGAGGCCAGGGCCGAGGAGCCTGACTCGCAAGGTCGGCTGCGCGTGCATTACACAAGCGCTCTCGCTGCTGCGCCGCGCGCCTTACGCAATCCGCAAAATATCACATCCGAGAAATGGAGCAAGTTTGGCGTTGGATTCAGCCGACATTACTTGACCAGTTAGTGCTGAATGAAGTGAAACTAATGGGGTCTGTAGCTAAGAAAGTAATTAATTAAACAGTTTGTTCATGCACAGTTAAATATAATGAGTAATTATTACGTGATTGTGAACGTATGTTGTGCACGCGAATATTTTAGTCGTCTCATACAGTTCTGGATGTATGAAACTCAAACTATTTGGCAAGCCTTGCGAACCCATAATTTGGGATATCTGTCATGATTCGTCGTTTACTCTTCCTTTCCAACCACCTGAAAGTTGTTGGGTTCTTGCAGTGCGTCAACTTTATCTCAGTTAAATCGAGCAAAACATGTTGCTTTCCGTTTTATAATATCGCTTCATTAATTCCATGACCACTGTCTTTCACTTGCATATTAATTTATCCTAGCAATAAATCAATCTTTCAGCGTAACAACACATTGCAGTTGGAAATAAAACTAGTGACCTCAACGCGTATCAAGCACAAATCCTCTTTCCTTCTGTTTCGATCATAAATTTCGGAATAGTTATCCGCATCCAAATTAGTATACCAAGCTACAATGCCATTCCAGAGTGAATACATGAATACAACGTTAGATTTACACGATATGCACATTTATGGTCAAACATTAAAAGTTTGCACTTAAAAAATACTTAATGAAATTGTTAGCAGTTTTTACATATTGCATGCTGTTGGTGTTGTTAAGCTCAAGATCACCTATGCAAACAAATAAGCAAAATTTTATACAAATCGCGCCTGTTCAAAAACAACAATTTGTAAGGCTTTTCTGTACATAATCGTTGAGCTTAATTTCACTCTGACCTCTAAATCGTGTATAGTTTACTGTTCGACTAAGTTATTTGTTGAAACTAGTCTCATGAATAGAACTAACTTAATCGTATGAAACAACTATGACCTTTCTAGGACCGGTTACATCGTACGGTCAAGGTTCAGCGTCCAGATCCTAATATGTCGACCGTCACCGAGCGTTTGTGGCCTCCTCATCGGTCACTATAGGCGCAGTCACTTTAACCTTCGTGTGTAAATGAAGAATATTCCGTCTTAGGGTCTGCTCATCTGGTGCCAGTTTGGACAGATATGAGGTTGTTTAGAGATTAGATATGATTTTGCGTAGATTAGATATGAGGTTGTTTCCTATCAAATTAAGTGGAATTATTGGAAACTAGTTGCTATTTGGAATGTAAGATAGATGTAATTTATTCCCAAATTTATTTTCTTATCGATCATAATAAAAAATGAGCCAATGTATTACCAGCATTTTATCGGCCTAGGAAGTTGACAATTAACAGAGTCTAGCTACACAGTTTTCGTAATAAGGAAAACCTTGGTTCAATTTCAAGGTCCGCCGTGCATACAATCTACCACTCGAGCCATTGTGCGGATCAGAGACTTACTTCGTATTCTTCCTTCACTTTGGCACGTTCCTTCTTTCCCAGTCTTCTTTCTCATTAAATGTGCTCATCAAATCAATAGACAGGAAGTAAAGCAGTCGCGGAAACCTGTTGAAATATGGAGACTTGCCTCAAAACCTTCAAGCAATAACTTATATTCGTTTAAATACATTATTACAAGCAAAATATTTTTACATTTACCATCAAAAATCGACCACCAGACTTGATAATCTCTGACCGCAGTGCTGAGAGAGTGTACGTCATGCACAGAGCCTTGCGTCGTGATCGCGAGGTCTGACCAACAAATTACAGCCTCTTCTTGGCCACTGAAGACCACTGATCGTCATCGTCATCACAGCAGATCTGACCACCTCCCTCACACATGACGCTACCAGCCACCGTGACGTGCAGGGTCACCGCTTCAAGCACCCAATCTAGGACACTGGCACCTCTACCTGATGCCAAGCACTGAGGTGCCCGGTGACGACCTTCGTTGTTACCTCGTTTCTGTGCATTAGTAGACATTACATAATGTTTGAAATACGTATAGGTTACGAGAAATAATAACCTTCGGTGATTGGCATTTTTTAGAGGTAAAAAATTATACAAATACTCATGTTTCGTTAATGTACCATCGACATGTATACGTTGGCTCATATGATCAAATCGGTGCGAAAAATATATTTATGTGATGACTAGCCTGCATGGCCAGAGGACATAATTTATCATGAGTTTAAAAATTTACGCATATACCGTAAGCTTTATGGAAAGCTTAAAATAACCTACATCAATGCAACAAAAACTGAGTTCTTGAGTGTCATTTGCAACTTTGTCAAGTCCCTGCGCATTATCTCTTGAAAATTGATGAGCCGTGAAGTCATATTTTCGGAATCATTATTCTACGCAGTTAACCGCTGATGCAAGCAAGGTCAGGAGGATTGTTCTTGACCTGTACGATTAGTGATCAGTTAACCAAGCCTATTTTCTGTTCGATGATTATGAAACTCCCAGCGCCATCACGGGAATGCTTCACTCCCCCACGTTGTGAACTTACCCTTAAATTACAAAGATAAATTTACCCTTTCAGATTATGAATAGCAGGAGTGAAACTAATCACTAGATTTTTCAACGCATGTATTGTTAGCATTTAGAATAATATAACAATTTTCAAAATTGTGATATTATTTATTTTTATATTGTGATATTATATTATTTTTTATCGAAATTTCGAAATTGAAGAACTTCCATTTGAACTGCGCGAGTACAATATCTGCTACATAATGTCAGGGTAGCCAGACGTTTTCCGGAAGACATTATTTCGGTAATTTGAGAATCCCGGTATTCCTGATCCAGACATTGAATCTCGTCATCCCGAACCCCGATATTTCGATCGAATTCAGCTGATAATTTTTTAACTTAAGTTCGTAAAGTGAAGAAATGCCCGTTGAAACCCACATTTAGCACGAAACTCATTCAAACCCCTTTTACTAATTTAACTGAAAATTTAATAGTATAGTTTGAATAAAATTTATATTTACAAAATTAAAATTTATTTATAAAATTTTAATCTCACCCTCTCCTTCATTTCACAATACATTGCTACTCCACCATAATACCAGTCCGTTCGTTCCTAAAGGTGATATCCTGATACGATAGTTACAGTATATATCGTGTATACGCTGTCCCAAACAGCTCCTATGTATTTCCAGCGCTTGGAAGCAAACACAAACGTTGAGAGATGTGTAATAGATTGACGGAAGTGTGTTATTGTTTGACGAATGGTGCTGGAAAAATATATAGTGGCCTCACAGTAGCTCTACACTAATACCAACCCTGTACTGATCGAATAACTTTTTTATTGGAGGTAAAATCACCAGACATTGAAAAATGAGTGCAAAGGTAATATTAAAAATTAAAATGTTTTTTTTTAATTTTGTAACCTTGATTAAATTTATGAATAAAATGTTCAAGATTTCTCAAAATTGCAAAACGGAACTTGAATTCTGCGCTAAATATGGAATAAAACGGGATTTTCTTTAATAAACTCACTGAAATTTCAGAATATTTCGCTGGATTATAATGAGGTTCGAGATTAGGAAATCCGTGATGACAAAATTCAGGAAAGAAACATCCAAAATTTTCGAAAATTGCAAATTTTTGAGAGATGAAAATTTTCAATTTCCATCCTTCTACGTATATATGTATATTTCTGTGCATAACTTATTCACCTGCTAGTTGCCCCGGTGCTACAAAATCACACGCAGAAATAACATCAATCGAAAAAGAGTACTTTTGAGACCTAATTTAGTGAGGCATAGTAAAAATGAGATCCGAGTAGTTTTAACACAACTTATCGAGCTTATTGCAAAATTTCATGTAATTCTACCCGAGTAACAATTGTCGGAACAGACGTTTTCCTCTCAACTTTAATAGATTAAAGACAATGATAATATCATAATTAACCAATACAATTTTCAAACTCAAATATTACTTTGGCGTTTCTTACGATAATTTTTACTGTCAAATATAATTGGTGATGCGCGTTCATATGTCACATATAGTGTTGCTAGGAAGTGCATTTGTTATCTAAAACTCGATGACAACACAATATACGAGTCAAAGGCAGCGCTTAACAGTTCATCATAACTTTTCCAAGGGTTTTATTGAACATTGTTATCGTAATTATGAGCCACTGTTGCTGACCTTTAGATTCCAAGAGAAGCAATGAGTGTCGACGGCTGACGGTCGTGTGAGACACGAGTTATTATCTAATTATGACGCGTGTCAAGAACTTGTTACGGGAACATTGCTAGCTAGACCGGTGCGTATGTGTCTTATGTGTTGAATCTGTTACCGAATCTTTGTGTTCAAGTCTGAAATATTTCTGAATCTGATTATGCTCAGGTGGAGTTATGCGATATTCATAACTGGTGATTTTGTTTGTTCTGTTAAGACTTTTTTTAAACACTAGCGATGAACGTGATACGTAAGTAACGTAACTAGCTGAAGTGGTGCAATGCTTTTTGAAGCTGTGAGCCAGTCCTTGAAATCTTTTCCACGAAACGTTGATAACAGGAATGTAGAGTTTGTTTCTAATGTAGCACTTATGTTCTGAAGAGTGGGGTTTGTTTCTCAGATCTTATGTTGTTACCGATATTGTGTGATTTTAGTCGGAGTGAATTGCTTGTTTCGTAAATTTGATGTTGATTATTGAACTAGCATTTTTTTATGAATCGAAAGTGCGTTTTTCACATGAGTAGTGGGATTTCAACTGGATTTTAATGTTTGCTTCTTAAATAAAATAATTTTTAAATAAGTAGTCAGTTTCTACTATTTTCAACTGAAATGGTGTAATGATAATTATGTGCGAAGTATTTACATTATTTTTTTTAACAAAACTTGCGTGTATATCTCAGATGAAGTGCATTTTTGCCTAAGAATGGCTATGTTACATTAGCGTGCACTTATTATTTAGATATTTCTGACAGTTGTAATATTTGTTTTGGATTCAAATGGCAATTTTTCTTGCCTTATTCAAATGGTTATTGTGTCCGTATAGTGGAAGTCGACGTGCTAAGATGTAATGATTGTAACGCATACTTTCACTTTCTTTATTTCAGCCGCAATCCGCCCTCCTTATTGTTCATGTTCTTCCTGTAGATGATTTATATTACTACAGGGTGATTCGAAAAAGTTCCTTTTTTTGTATTTCGCGCCAAGCAGCCAGATATTTTGAAAAATTGACGAAAATTATTTCATGCAAAAGACAAGGTTATAATGTTTTATGTTCCGCCTAGTCTGTTGCTACTATGCATTTTACAAGTGAGCAGCGTACGTTTGCTGTCGAGGCATACTTTAGTTATAGCCGTGCTACTATCGCTTCTCAACGAGTACTCCGTACTCGGAATGCGCCTCACCTTCTTGGGAGGTGATCTTCTTTGGCCGGCCCGATCCCCCGATTTGGCTTCGTGTGATTTTTTTATGGGCTCATCTTAAATCGTTTGTTTAAAATAACTGTCCATGGAACCTTCCTCATCTCAAGAACAACATACGCCAACCAATAGTCAACATACCCGTCAATATGCTTCAGCGAGTTGAACGGAACTTCAAAAATTGACTAACTGAATGCATTGACAATGGGGGCCGTCATTTGTCTGACTTCATCTTTAAAATGAATGATACAAAAATTCAGGTACTCTTTTAAAATTAAATTAGTGCCGTTTTGCACGGCAGCAGTCGATTCTAAGTATTTCGTGATATTAAACGATAAATTGTTTAATTTATATTTTTTTCTCTATTGCGGTATTTTGTTCGCGAGCAGGTTGAGTGACAAAAAGAATATTCAACCTTTATTGATTACATGTACTGAAGACGAAAGGTCGCAAATAAGGCGCATCTGTTGATTTTCGTTGATTTTATGAATAGTATTATACTTAAATTGCAAATCTGGTAGCCAGGGTTCATCAACAAACAATCTCTCTTAGCGGCTGTATAATCATTAAATTATTCAAGAAATCTCTAATTTTATCAATTGGCAGAAATCTATTCACAGAACCTGACCGAGTTAAGAATTTCTATAATTTTTATAATGGAGGATAGTATTATTCCAGAGGTCTATCTTATTTTCAAATTAAATGTTACAGATAACATCACTAATTAATCATTCATATATAACTTTGCTCAATTTTATTGTTAGAATTGTTTTAAAAATTTGCCTTACCTGCGGCTCATCAAGCGTAAGCAACATATCGTGGGTTCGAATATTTAATCCACAGGATGAGTACATCGATCGCGGGATTTGTTAAACGTTCCCTAAAGATTTTCACCGTATATTGTTCCCATTGCAGCGAAGTTCGAACTAAAACATATTCTATACAAAAAGAATAATTTTCTCACGCTGTGACCGAGTTTGGCTTCATTGAACCGTGACGAGCGAGCCAGCGTTCCCTGCGACAGTCGGTCGTCAGCACATTTGAAAGCGCCAGTAGCCTTGACAGCTGCGTCAGTGGGCGCTACTAAATGGCTGACAGTTCGGTTCACGAGACTCCATATGTATAGTGCAGCTGTAATATGAGCCGTATTTTGGAGTCGGTGATTCAATGACATATTACAGCTCATGCAGGGACTAACAGCACAGTTCGTGCAGTGACTAACAGCACAGCTCGTGCAGGGACTAACAGCACAGCTCGTGCAGTAACTAACAGCACAGCTCGTGCAGTGACTAACAGCACAGCTCGTGCAGTGACTAACAGCACAGCTCGTGCAGTGACATCGCCTGCTGAATGACCAGAGATTCCACACAGACATGTCGAAAAACGGCTCTCAATGACAAGTTTTTGAGCCACAATTATTGTTGCATGATCTTTTTCACCGCAATTGTTAAATGACCTTTTTGAACCGCAATTGTTTAAGGAATTTTTTGAACCGTAATTGTTTCCTGATCTTTTTGAACCGTAATTTGTTCCTGATCTTTTAAACCGGAATTGTTTCCTGATCTTTTTGAACCGTAAACGTTTACTGATATTTTTGAAAAGTAATTGTATCCTGATATTTTTGAACCGCAATTGTTTCCTGATCTTTTTGAACCGCAATTGTTTCCTGATCTTTTTGAACCGTAATTGTTTCGTGATCTTTCGTGAAAACATTGAGCTGAGCTCTGAGGAAGTATCTCAGAGCAGAAGTATCTGGAAAGTTGAAAAAAGTATCTAAATGATTGTGAATTAAAAAAGCTTAGAATTTTTTTCATTTAGAGGCCAGCTAGTATATTCGAGATTATAAGTATTATTATTGAATGTTTGAAGAGACTTCTGTGACCGTCAATTTTTGGATTGATGCGACCTAGAGATCGGTTCGGAAATTAAAAAAGAAAAGCTGAAGTTTTACCTCTAACTTATGATTTAATGGAAACCGGAAATTGATATAAATCAAACTTTAATATCAGTCAAGTCTGACTAGTAGGAAAAATTAGTAAGGGACACCTGACCTGAAACTATTCAAGAGCAAAAACTCTCGTGTGTTGAAGATTTGAGGATTAAATGTAAGGCGTGGATTGCACATCGATGTGTATAACTCGTGGGGCTGATGCAGCGTGCACGAGAAGTCGTGCGTCTTTAAGAATGTATTATATTCAGGGAAACAAAACATATGGATGCAGCCATACATGTCCACACTGTGATAATGTTTCGTGCCGAGGTTTAATTAAAAAGCTTTACCCACATGAAAGTTTTATTATTAACTTAATGGTGAACTAGCTAAGAGCTCAGGAGCGGCAATAATTGGGACTGGCCTCTTCTTAGGTCGATTCCCTACAAGAAACAAAGTCTAGCATAAGTTTAATAACTTAAATAATTGCACCTTATCTAAAATTAGAAATGAATTCTTGGGATTTACACACAGAATATTCAACACTTGGAAACGCAGTAAAATTAAGTACACGCCACTAGAACATACCTCTGCAGATGCTGAACTACGCGGGCACATCCCTTCGTAACCCCTTCAGGTAAGTTGGCACCATGTTCGCTATCTGCTACGGGATCGTCAAACCGCTCTAATCGCGTCAGATCGAACAATACGGTTTGCTCTTAGTCTTTATGCTGCTTTTAAGAAGATCGAACAAAATATTCTGATTTGACCCTACATATTCCTACACACACAAATCCTTTGATTGTCGGAATTTCGGAGGGCCGTGAGCTCGCAGGATACACGATGGAGATCTGCAGGATTTGTCCATGGCGTAATCTCGCTGGAATTATGGTGTGGTCGCACGTTCTGATTTAATTTTAAACTTACTCTTGTTTTCAAATTGTACGTTTCATCATTTTAACGGATCTCAGTGCTTAACTTTTTTTGGTTCAAAGGTTCTAGGCCAATTTTCAAGGAATGGACGACGAACGTTCCTAATTACGACTGTGGCTTTATTAATGAAAGAATAGAGGTGGCGAAAATTTATTTACGATGTCATTTTTAATAATCAACATCTATGGGAAAATATAATTTAACCTGAAAACATTCTGTTATAACATATATCTGCCGGCATTCAGAATATCAATTTACACGCCAATAATTAAAAACAGAATTTTTTCTCTTGGACACCACCTCACGGTGCAAATCATTCTGATCTACATTACAGTTCTAATTTCCTCAATGTATTGCGATGTGAGTTAACAAATTAATATTCCTGATCTCCATTACACATGGCCAAGTCGAAAAAGATTGCATCGGTTGGTGTCGACTGCCGTTCTTTGTACTGCATAAAATCCTAATCCTAAATTTAGACGCTTTTAATTTATTGGCTTCGATAATTTGCTTCATTAAGAACAATAACTCTTTGTGGCATTTTTATTAAATCCACCAGGGTTGATAGCCATTTCACAAAGATCATAATGTGAAAGTTCTTGACAATATAACCTTAAACAGTAATTTTTCGGTCGGTTACACAACATTGAATTGGTTCTCTGTGCGAGTCTTTACTGAAAAAACGTGCTCGTGTCAAGGTCAGTTCTTTATGACTGACTATAGAGAGCATTTTTTTGTAACCAAAACTGACCAAGAACTGAGCTGGGAAAGAAATCATTCCAACTGATTTTGTTGACATAGATATAAGAGTATCTGTATATGGCTTACAACGCTGTTTGAGCGGGATATTTGCGAAAAATTTACCAAATAATAGGCTTTGCAGTAGAGCTACGGCATGACGAATGCAGTTCAACCAGTAATTTAGGTCCAATAAAAGATGATTCATGTATAATCGAGCAATATTTCCAGTCCTCAGCGAGATTTATATCCTTCGGATGTCTCACATGCCACTGAGTTGAGGATAATTGGGGTTTATTTAAAGCAAACCTCGCAAACCAGCTCCTCCCGTACAGCTGATCTGGACGAGTTTTTGCGCTTTAGTATGACCGAACTGAGCAAAAAGTTTTATGTAAGATGCTGAGGGGTCATGACCACCTCAAAGAACGGTCATTGCCGTCTGCGCTATTTATTTCAGTGCCATTGTATAAAAATTTATTGCGTGCTGACGCTAAATTGAATGATAATGTTTGATAATCTTTTCAGTTTTCATTATGTTATTAATTTAATCTAGAGTAGATGGAATTTATGTTAATCTGTTAATGATTGCTTCTGAATGTTGGAAAATTGCAATCATTTGATTCATCGCCTAAGGAAGGAATGCAACCTCACAGCAACATCCCACTGCTCTCAGAAATTTAATATAATTATTTTACAGAGTCGAAACTCATTTTACATGCGGTCAAGAGCATTTAACACCTGCAGCAACGGTTATATAGTTTCGTGTGTATAGCGTCATAATGGTCGCGTATTGCCGCAACCGTATAGACATTACCTCATCCTTTCTTTGCACCATGACGTGCAGTCTCAACACTGACCTTAAGAAATGGCAAAAAACGTTGGAAAAAAAACTTGTTGCTGCGGAATGATTCTCGCACTTCAGTTTACGTAGAGTCTCAGCAAACAGTTCTTAGGCAATAGTCTTAAACTGTCTTGCAGTAATAGATAAATATGATTATATTTCTCAATTGGTTTTGAACAAATGGGCTTTATGGAAATAGGAAGGTCAAATAAATTTGTAAAGGGACAAAATTTCTGGTCAATAAACCATTACAACATGAATAAAATTCGTTTATTGTATGTGCTTCAAGTTTTGTTTCATATATGTTCTAATATAGTTCCTAAACTCTGGTTTTAATAATTATGGGTGTTTTGCAAATAATTCACCGACGACGCCTCAAATTGCCAGTCTGTGCTTGATAATTTGTGTTTTATGACCACTTGCTACGTTGTGCATGGCATTACTAACGCTACATCACATTCATTACTAACGCTACATCACATTCATTACTAACGCTACATCACATTCGTTGCTTGATATTTTGTGCTTTATGACCACGTGCTACGTTGTGCATGGTGCTGTGCATGGTTGGTCAGGAGTACACATTATAAGAGACTACAATATCATCGCATTGATGAGGTCATCTTTATTTACATTAATGTCAATTGTCAACTCTCACAGAATTCTGAATAAGATGGAGCGTTGTAAAGTTCAAAGGAAAGCAAACTTAAATTCAGTCACTGAGACGCCCTGGCCGAGGCAAACAAGTGGAAGGCAGTGAAAAGGTTTCGTCGAAAGGAAGCTACTGCAAGGGAGAGCCTCTCACTTTCCTTCTTTGAAAAAAACGGGTAAAAAAATAGATTTTCTTTCTGCAACTCTGCGCCTGTTGTCCTTGACTGGACACCATAACTTTTTACTTGCAGCACTTATCACATCAAACTAATATCATTAGTTTGCTTAAATCGCAAGTTCATCAAGAATTTAGGAGCTAAGAAAACTTCACGTAAATTCACCATATCGTCATTAAAAACGGATCGGAGACCAAATCCATCATTAGTTAAAAATATGTTGAATGCGAATACCATCAGAAAGGAAAAGCGAAAGTGCACACGAAGGAGTTATCTGCGAATAGAGAAAACGACGCTGGAATATATGAACTTAACGGTTTACGATTCCAAGAGGATTTGAACTATAATAAGCATTATTGGACAAGTTTTCCACTGTACATTAATAAGCAAGGTGTCCATTAGACCAGATTTCCATGAAACGACTCTAAAATCCTTACTTGAATCTACATATATTTTTGAACTGATGATACAGCTGATATTCGAAACGTTTTCAATGACGATATGGTGAATCTACATGTCGTTTAATTTGCTTTGCATTTTTTCCATCCTGTTCATACACTCGGTTGTTTTCGTAATTATTCCATGAGCATTAGAAACTTTTTTCGAACTCACTCGTACGCAAAAACTTTTTTCATGTAATACGTAGCTTTATTTAATATGCCTTAATATTTTACACAATCCTCATCATTATTTTACGGCAAGTTCCTTTCGATTACTTTTCTAGAGCAGATGTTCAATCAATTAAACTAGTCCTGTCTTAAATGTCTCATAGAGAATATTTAATGAAGCGAAGATTGATGAAGCATTAATAAATAATCACCTATTTGAGGTAAATTATTTTATGAATATTTTCTTTAAAAAATAATATCTTGAAAGATATTATGGATTAAATAAATTAATAATTTATGATCAGGTAAACGATCACGATACCGACGTTGTAAACTTTATACGGAAAACAATCAGGATATACCGAAGTTGTTAACTTTATCAGGTAAACAATATGAATGCCGAAGTTAAATTACGTTCACATAATCCTTTAAACAGTACGTTTTAACGAGCAATTATTTATTCAATATGCAACTAGAATGCATCAAAGACTGAATAAAAAAATTAAATTTACCTATAGCGTGAGAGTTCAGTATCACAAGAAACTCTTTCTTTTCTACCTCACTTTGGTTTAATTTTTAAATTAAGCTCACATTCAAGAACAGAATGTACATTCCAATAATGAGTCTGCCTATTGACAGAACAAACAAGCTCTGCGATACACGATACGGCCTTGCCTGTACAGCCTGCATACACGATACTGTCTTGCCTGCACAGCCTGCATACACGATATGGCCTTGCCTGTACAGCCTGCATACACGATACGGCCTTGCCTGAACAGCCTGCATACATGATACGCCTTGCCTGCACAGCCTGCATACATGATACGCCTTGCCTGCACAGCCTGCATACACGATACGGCCTTGCCTGCACAGCCTGCATACACGATACGGCCTTGCCTGTACAGCCTGCATACGCAATAATTTATGCAGATGTAACAACGCACATGAAATTCGTAAAAGGTATTTAATATAAATAGACTTTCAATTGCTGAGCACAAAATGCCATCAATGCTTGCACTACGAATGATCAGGAAATCCAACCGGATGAAAACTAATCTGTATTGGCAGAATTTACAGATTTTCAAACGCTCAATTTAAATTTTGCATCACCATTTTCACCATTTTTTCCTTTATTGCTTACTGAGTTGAACGTTTTTGTATCAGAATATTTTCATAAGTCAAGAATTACTTTAAAAGTAATCAAATCAGCAATTGCGGGTTGGCTAAAAAGCGTTGGGAGCCTCACAAAATTAGTTTGCAACGAAATTTTCAATTCCAAATTCTAAAAATAATCCTCCTCTTCTTTGGGTGAAAATACAAAAAATTATTCATATTATTTACTTATTTTTAATTAAGGCCTTCAAAAATGTCTTGTAGATTTCGAGTCAGAACATAGAAATTAGAATTTTAGAATCCACAGCGATATCAGCCTTGAAGTTCTTTCTTCTTTCCAGCCTTGCGTATCCAGAAGTCTCCACGCTAGGAAGTAATAACGTACGTAGTCCAAGACATTCCATCACACCGATGTTCGGTGTCACTACAACGCGTTCGTGACACGCTCGAATGGGACGCAAGATGTCGCGGTGTCAGCCCCACTCTTCCTAGTTATGTTATTGTACTCACTGTGTGTCGGAGTAGTGCAATGTATCACAGTTAAACTACAACAAATATAATGCTCACTACGTGTCGGAGTAGTGCAATGTATCACAGTTAAACTACAACAAATATAATGCTCACTACGTCTCGGAGTAGTGCAATGTATCACAGCTAAACTACAACAAATATAATGCTCACTACGTGTCGAAGTAGTGCAATGTATCACAGTTAAACTACAACAAATATAATGCTCACTACGTCTCGGAGTAGTGCAATGTATCACAGCTAAACTACAACAAATTTAATGTACTGCTCACTTCTGTTGAAAGATTAACGGACTCCAGTGCACCAAGCTGGACTGTGCTTATCAAACGTTGCCTGTCAGACATTTTCACGTATCAGTGCACTGTATACCAAAACAGAAGTATTAAATTTAAGCTTAACAGAGCGGCCTAAAACAATATAGCAGTATATACTATGATACTATTATTATTTTTGAAGCTGATTGCCTGTTTACTGAAGAAAAAATATTCCAAATCCAAATTTTGTCATCACCGCGAGCGCAACTCGAGGAGGCGACCAGAGCGGCGGTGGGGGTCTTGCTGCTGAACTTCTGATGGATCTGAGGTCACTAAATCACTAGGATGATGGGTTCATTCAATATGTTCATGCTGCATAATGGGGTGAATTAGGGAGTAAAAGATTCATGTGAATGAATCGAAGAATGAAGTATTCAATAAATTAAGTTTTATCTAGAAAATTAAGTAATTAAATTGAAGGCGACTAATTAAGGCAAGAGAAAGTGATTAAAAGTTCGCTTCATTCATGGAATGAACTGAAAAATAATAGTTGCCAGTTTTTATTGCTGCATTTCTGTCGCTGCAGAAGTTGAGAGAGAAAGCACAGCGTAATTGTAACCGATATCTACTATTAATAAGACTGCCGATCATTTTTTATCGTCAATCAATAGTAAGCAGGAATCGTTTCTAGTTACCCTGGCTACGAAAACCCCTTATATAAGTTTGCGATGACAAATCTATTGCTCTACTGATTGTTGATTCCCCAACATTTAGGTATAATGTAAATAATAAATTTAAAAGGATTGAAAACCTGTTGAATACGAGCATATTTCATTCATGTTCACTTCGGATTGTAATGAAACCCAAAAGAGGAGCAAGGTTTGTTAGTGTCGTGCAGGGTGAGGAACCTGAATTAAATCAGAAGTTCTTTACATCTCTCAAACTTTTTTTTAAATCTGCACATTTGATGTCTATGTTTTTTTTTTGCTGATCTTCTATCAACTATGATATAAAATAATTGATATTTTAATATTCATTATGCTTGCTTCTTCCAATCTATATTATGATGTTAATCTGCCATGAATATTATAAAATACATTTGGCCACTATTCCAGCCAAACAAATTTTAATGATGAACCATTTTAAAACTCATAATATTAATTCAAATGCATATAGGTACTATTTATAACCCATTACATATTGCGTCATCCAAGTCATTTAATTAAAGTTGCATTTGGCACAGATGCAACATAATTAACCTGACCATTTTCCAATTCCAGACGCATTATTCAGCTTCTAAATGAGCTGAGCGTGGAAACACTGTACATGGATCCAAATATAACACCCGTAGATTCTCTGACGCTGACGGTGATATGTCCTTGGTTGTTGCAGAAGCTGCAGAGAACCTAACACTGAGCACCGCGTCGCCGGATACGGACGGCAGCGGCAGCGTACGAGGCACAAGGAGTAGACGGTCTGTCAAGGACCTGTACAACATGCTTACCTGCTCCACAAACTGCGACCCGCTCTCCTACAAAGGATACGGCTGCTACTGCGGCTTCATGGGCGCCGGCGCGGTCGTTGACGGCATTGACAGGTCAGGGGCGTAATGTGATCTAATTCTCATATATATTCTCATGCCCTTTATCTTTGATTTAGTTATTGAAGTCCGGTTAAATTTTAACCTTTTCGCTTCTAAGCGAGCTTACTTTTTTGTAACTTTGGGCGTTTTCAGAATAATTTCCTGCTTAAAGTCAACTCTATCTCAATGGAGTTCATTTTAATTATTATGCCTGCTAATTTAATGAATCAAAACATGCGAACTATTATTAACATGTGAAAACCATGACAGCAAAAATAAAGTTTACATGATCTAACTAATTGTGAGAGTAAATGTTGTTTATGATGTCACCAAGTGATTACATAAAATTAACACTTAATTATATTCTATACAAAATGTTCTAAAAATTACGGGAAATTCACCAACGAGTGAATCTCCTCTTACAAAAAAGAGAGCACAATAAACACGCAAGAATATCCTATGATTTTGTGCACACAGAAACTTCATACATGAACTAAACTTTTTCTCAGTAGAGTTCATTACGAGAAATGAAAGCAAGCCCTGTGCTTCTTTTACACTATTAATATATTATGACATTTGTTCTTGACTTGGCAGGTGCTGCAAAATTCACGACTGGTGCTACGAGACGGCAAGGCAATGCTCGGGACTACAGTGGTACATGGCTCCTTACGACTGGCACTGCTATTATGGGCATCCTATATGTGGTGAGTCTGACCACTGGTACTGCTATTACGGACATCCTATATGTGGTGAGTCTGACGACTGGCACTGCTATTATGGGCATCCTATATGTGGTGAGTCTGACCACTGGTACTGCTATTACGGACAGCCTATATGTGGTGAGTCTGACCACTGGTACTGCTATTACGGACAGCCTATATGTGGTGAGTCTGACGACTGGCACTGCTATTACGGACAGCCTATATGTGGTGAGTCTGACGACTGGCACTGCTATTATGGGCATCCTATTTGTGGTGAGTCTGACGACTGGCACTGCTACTAAGGACATCTTTTATGCGGCGAATTTAACGAACATCTCGGCTGGCACTACATATCTAATGCCGTTCTTTATGCGGCGAGTCATACGGCGGGTAAAGCTGCCATAGCCGTCCAATATGCGACAGGCATTCCGGTGGTCAATCAATCGTGAGAAATTGTTACGTTCAACACTAATACACAATGCTCCTTAATTGTTCAGCTTAAGGGAAGAAGAAATGCCTTCGGTTTTTCGAAACACTCTACTATTGACAAGAAGGCAATCATGCGTTGGTTCCTGATTCGAAGTGGAATAACAGTCGCTGATTTTTTTTCTTCCATGGACGATCAAAATGTTCTCGGTTATCCTATAAGAGCGTCATTTGAAAGACATTGCATTTTCATGTCACATAGAAACAGCAGAGGAAATATCTTTTCACTGTGAGGCAAGCAAACAAATTTGAGCCATAAATCTATCGTTGTGACTCAATCAGCATGTCTGCTGCATGAGGAATGTGAGTTCTCTTATATATGACAATGTTAACGTTTTTTTTTGAACAATAATGCACAGTGGCATCAATAACTTTAGGAAAGTAGAACCTTTGGAAGTTTCATCTATGCATAAATTACCTACGTCCTAAAATTATACCTGCATTCGGTATGTTATTCAGTTGTTAGAATCTTGCGCGTTTTTTCCGATCTGCCACAATTACACATAAAGATATTGCAGTCAACTCTTTAAGAAAGGTTGAACTACAAAGTTTTTTTAGTTTGAAGATATTGCAGTCCACTTTTTAAGAAAACTTGAACTAAAATGTTTTTTCACTTAGTTTTAAAAAGTTTTTGTTGAGCAGCTCCTGCGCCGCGCTGGCGCCGACGGTCCTGCGGCCAGCAGCTGTGCGAGTGTGACCGCGCGTTCGCCGAATGCCTCCGCCACCAGCCGTGCCCAGGACCGAAGGCGATGTGTGTGTCGTCCCCGTGGAGGTTAGCACAGAACGTCTTCATGGGCGTCGTCGGTAAAACAGGCTTCGAGCATGCCGACAACCTCCTCTACTGATCCAGTCGCGCTAGTCTTGCCTTCCTCCTCACGTCAAGTTGTCTGTAATAACCATCCCCAATGATTTTATTGATAGACACCATTCACCAACCTCAATGATCGTATTGATAGACACCACCACTAATGATTGTATTACTTTTATAGTCATCATCCATAATGATTGTAATGATAGTCAGCACCCCTAATGATTGGAAAAGAATTCACTACACGCAATGATAACAAAAACAATAAACGGAAGCCGGTGAAAACGTCACTGGTTCGTTTCGGTGCACTTCACGAATGTCGTTTTTCTAACTTGCTTGATGTTCCTGAATTAATAATTCGAGAGGGAAAGTTCCTTACACTTTTTCGACTGCCAGTCTATTTTAGTCCTTTTCCAATTTTATATTAAAATAAATTTCTGTCATTAGAACTAAACTGGTTGCATGAGTGTTTGCCATATACGATGCATTTAAAGCGCATGCTGAAATGCATCTCGTATAGAACCTACCGGTAGCCCGCTCCTGTTGACCACTCATTGATCTAAGCAAAAGTTGCTCGTCGTTGCAGCAAACTCGCTTAAATTGCAACTCTTTTCTTGACAATATCAAGCCCAGCATCTAAGCACCACACAATTACTGCAATGAATCATTTGAATTTTTCTGTGTATCAACGAATCTGACACACAAATTGCTTTCATGTTTCGTGGAATTGGTAAAATCGTAAACTGCGTTTGTGAATCTCAGTTTTTCAGTGGCTTCGGTGCTTCATCATATTTTTGGCGGTTAATCCTTAGTGATTCGAATAAACCCATATGAGCCCTCTGCACATGGCATGCTTTGATGTTTCCTGCACTTACTCCTCAAAAACGCAATCTCTGCACCTACCGTCTTCGTTATTACTTCAGTATTGCAAGTAGCTTCTGTCACATGTGCTTGCTGAAATGCCGCCTAATCGGTCTATTAAATTTATTTTGATGAGTTCATACATAATTAATATCGTTGCTTATTCATCAGTGCGTTAGAAAATATTTAAGCTGCTTTGTGTAGTTTTCCTAACGCTTGTTCCTATCAGAGATGTCGCGATTGCACCATTAATGAGATACGTAATACTATGACGCAGTTAATATTTAAAATATGCGTCATGCACAAAATACTGTGCGGATCTAACATATTGTTTGGAATTTTACTATATTTTTGGTTGTTGCACATCTAATCCATTGTTTATGTCCCACTGTTTTGCTTGAGCCAGATTTTAGAGTCCTACTCTTTTGATTGACCACTGTTGAGCCTAAATCTCGAATTAGTTAGATGCTTGGACTGGTATTTTCAGAGCACAAATTTACGTTTGTTTGATTCTCTCTCTTAAGCTCAGTATTAATATTGTCTTTAGATCATCGAGATCAAGCTGAGTGGCGTTCGAGCTGCATGTCGTGATGCGGCTCATATGTTCACCGCTTAATAAGGGCTCGAAGAGACAAGAACTTTTGACAAGAATTTGTGGGTGTGTCATTTTTTACAATGCTTGCGGATTTAGATAATTGCTAATTAATCTCGAGTTGGCTTCATTCCCAAAATCATTCGAAGTTATTCATAATGATTCATGGGAATGGCTCTTCATTTTTTCGGCGTTGCGCTCAAGTCTTTCGTCTTTTGTTTGATTTGTCCACGTTGCTGAGAAGCCAAATTCACGTTGCTTACATAATTACTCGAGGGGCTTGTACATGGAGTGTCCTCGGTTTCATGGAGAATACAAGTAATGCTAATGTCCACTTCTGTTTCGAAGTAGCGCTCAAATTATAATGAGTTAACTAAATTCATGAACTGAGGGTCGGTTATCACACGGTTAAGCTCAATGTCAACGTGTGGCCGTAATCTGAATGCAAGGGAAGCTCGCGCATCACTGACTCAAAGTAAAGGATGCGATGGTAGAAATCACTCATCAGATACTCAGTATTTTGTAAGAAGTGGATTCTCAAGTCAGTATTTTTTTATAGTAAAAGTAGGACGCATCGCTCAATACATTTTGCTGGTTGAGAGGTAGTACTGAGGAGACACGCTTGTTTATTTTCATAATGATGCCCTCATGAAAATAAGGGCATCACTAAGGTCCGACTATTGACTTAAACAACCTTATTAACAATCGTCTCTTTCTGATTCAAGCCGAAGCAAATCAATTATTGATCAATTTTTTTCTGACCCTGTGACGTTCAATTATTGCTATGTTTACATGCATTATTTATTTCAATTACAAACGATATCATCCATCATCACTTTGTTCTAGCTCTAATAAATTGATTCTGGCAATTCGTCCGGATTTTGCTGTCAGGTATTATTTTGAATTAGGTTATTCTAGTGATGTGAACTTCGGTATTGCGTCCCTGCAGCATCGGCCACTGCGGTGATTACTAAAAGAAGTTAGTTTACTTAATTTTACACTGAATATGACCGGATATTTTGCTATGGTAAACTAATATTAAATAAAATTGTGCTACAAAGAATATTTTTTCTGAACATAAATTTAATGATGAAAAAGTCCCTTCTTACTCAATTAGGACAAGTTTTCTCTTAATTAAAGTCTTAAATAAAAGTTTGGTCGAATTAGTAATTAATACGGATCTGGTGTCGGGCGAAGACAGTTCGTCTTAAGCTATTGCGATGTCAGTTTTGTTAGGGATATGTATTGCTGGGGATGACCGAGCTGTCTCGTGATGTCCCGGCATTTGCGCTTTTGAAGTTCTGCGTTACTTGCGAAAGCTTCCAAATGACTTGAATTCATCTAGCAAGAAACTAATCACTATGACTGCTGCAGGATTTTTTCATGTCAACAAATTGCCCGGTTCAAAAGTTCAGCCAAATACATTACGATAACTGCCATTGTGTTAACGACGACACGCATATCTATAATAATTGTGTATAATATTACTGCAACATAAATATTTCGCGGGCATTATATATATGAAGTTCTGTTTAATGTAATAAAAGATAAATGAACTACAGTGTTTCAAACTCCTCAGTATGCAGGAATTAAAAGTGCGTGAAAGGTTTAGTTTGAGAAAAGGATTGGATTCGCATCGCGTTGGGTATTTTGGTCACCAAAAATTATATATGACATCAACTGTTTATTATATATAGCTTCTTGAAATTCGATATTCTATTTGTCAGCGATCTTAATCAAAATCATGATCGTCTTTCATCTCTCTAGCACAACGTAATTTTATGGAATTCAAATGAAATAAACAAGTTTACAATTACCTTCATTCAACGTTCAACAAAAACAATGAACGCAATAATTCCACCACTGAAACATATTTGGCTAATTCAAATTTCCATAGAAGTTTTACATTTTTGAGGCGTTCATTTATATATTATTTTTGGCTCCGATTCCATGTCCGTAAAGAAACTTTTGTCCTAACTAAGATTCTTCACGAGTTAGTTCATAACTTAGTGCACCAACACAGGCTCAGGGCTGATGTTTGGACTAGCATAGTCGACGTCAATTTGGTAACGCTGTTCTTGCTGCCCCGAGTGCTCAACGAGACGTCAATGAAGTGCTCGTATTTCGGAGGAGGAATTGCCTGAATCACTGCACAATGTGTTCTTCTGTATTCGACAACAACCACGTCTTCAGCACGACATGCGAAACTCCATCACACTAGACCAGGAATGTGCAAAAATACCTTAAAAAATATAACTCAGAACTCACAGCAGTGAGCGACAGAGAGCGCATTTTCTCGTCGACGAAAACGTGAAGTCACGGACGGACAGACAGACAGATGGACGGACGGACGGACATGGCGAGCACAATAACGCCTTTTTCCCATAAATGAGAAAATGCGCTTAAAACACACGATGATCTCAATTAATGGAACTACTGTAAGTACGCAGATAGACCTTACTAGAAAAACAGTTACGCTGCGGGGCTCCATAAGATATGCCACGAGTGAGCGATTCCGTTCGTGAATCGGACCAATATGTTTCTACGTGGGCAAAGCGAACAGTTAGCTGGAAAATTTGTGATAGTGATAAACTAATGTCATCAAGTAAGTTGACATTAGTTTATTCTTTAACTAATGTCACCTCATAAGATTGTCCAGGCCTCACTTAGGAAAGTGAACACATAGGGCAAAAGGACATAATTCTCCACAATTCAGAAAGTATATCTCTGAATCGTCGAAGGTTCGTGATTCGGTACCCTGAAATCGAAGCATTTCTAAGTATGGTTATTCATGTAAAATATTTATTTTGGATTTTTATTCATGTTGGCCAGGTTTATATTATGGTTTGGGAACTGCCGGGATGTGCAATACTGAATGTATCGAAGCATGCTCAGTAGATATTAATTAAATTTTAGTATATGTTAAAAATTAACTAGAATTTTTGCACCTGAGTAAGTTTTTTACAGTCCAATATAGATGAACAAACTTAACAAAAAACAATTATTATATCCAAATAAATTTTCTCACTTTGACACACTAAACAAGTGTCTTCCGCAACTCTATAATACCGAGTCGACTTGTGCACTATATGACCTCATTCCTGCGCGCACAGTTCGGGTACCACAACGAGTCTCCGACGGGAGCGCAGCCGTGCACCACCAATTTTGTGCACCAATAAGCCCTGAATCGAACGCCTTGGATCTCTCCGAACCTACACCAATCAGCCGTGCACCACTCGGCTTTGTCCTCCTCTGGCCTTGACCACCACCTGCCGTGCACCACCAGGCCGCGGATCGAATATGACTTCCTGGCATCGTTAAATTACGTAATTTTACGTTCACCGCATCTGAGGTTAGGTTTCAGATAGCATAGTTCTGTTCCAAAATTTATCGTCCTTCGACAAGTGGCCGTTCGACCGAGGGCTGGTTCGACCCACGGCCTAGATACGGACGGCTTGAAGTGTTGAAGGCTACGTTCCGGAAGGCAGGAATCATGATGGTCCATTACATCCAGGGCAGTGGTGGTTTTCGGCAGGCGACCCTCTCCGACCCATGCATGGTTCGACGATGAATGTCGGGTCTCAAAGCGTGGGTGTTTGAGTGCTCCAACGGCAGGAATGAGGTCATCAAGTGATCAAGTCGACTCGGTATCATAGAGTTCAGCTGGATCGTTGGCTGAAAGTGCAAACGATGAGTCATGCCGGCGCAGTCGGGACGACTGCACTTTTTTGCGTACAAGACATCGCCGTCGAGACCGCCCCACGGACGACAGATAACGGTTTTCTACGCTGGCACCGGGCGCACACATGGTACCGTCCGCTGAAGTAGTCGTTGGTCGGATATTGCGATCTCAATGATGTCAACTGGCTGAATTTGAAGGTCAGTACACGTGATGACAACGTCCAGCAGTCCGCCCATGTCGTGCGTCGACAAGGTCATGTGACAAACCATACCAAAGGTGGACAGCAAGCCGTTCGTTCATCTGATGCGCTGATGAGTCGATGACGCGATCCAGTCGAACGTCTAAATCGCTGGTGATAAGGATCATAGGACATGATCAGGAAAAGACATCGCTCAATTCGACCAAAATCTCGTGTGCCACAGCAACCGTTCCGGGACGCTAGATGGTGACTGCAACGCCCGCAAACGAGGCGCAGGTGACCCTAGCGCCTAGCCCATAGCAGCTCAGAGGTGGTGGGTCCGACGCCAATGTCAAGAATGGTGAGGTGCACGCCCCAGCTGGCGACGGTAGCTACTCCATCATAATTCGTCGCCAGGGTGTCGGGTTGCATGCGAGTCCTCGTGCTCTCGACTACCTGAAGTCCTTTAACGGGAAGACGCGCGATGCAAACCCAGTCAGCGTCGTGCCAGGTCAGGAAGGCGAGTCAAGACACCTAGTGAGCGCGAGCGACTGATGTGAAGAGTTGACATCTACAAAGAGGTGTTCTAGTGCCTGTTTCATTCGTTTCGTACATAAAGATCTGCCAAAATCTGTGTTCGGCGTGTGCTCAGTGCATGCTGACGACACCAAAGTTTGTAATACTGTGAAGGATACGTCAAAAAAGTACAGTTACAAGATGATCTGGACAGGTTAGTTGATTAGGCTGAAAGGTGGCAGGTGCGTTTCAGAGCTGATAAGTGTAAAATAATTCACCTTGGTAGGAACAATGAAGAGTAAGATTGCAGTCTGAGACGACATTGTTGCAACGAGAGTCATGATTGTGAAGTCGATAATTGAAAAAGATGTAGGAGTTTATGTCGACAAGTAGTTGAAATCTTGGGATAAGCGGCTTGGCATTAAAAACGTTAGCATTTTTAAACTAATTTATGGCAGAGGCGCAGGGCATTTACACGGTTTTCAAGCTGCGTTGCTGTTCGCCGACACAGCATGTCCAGCAGCCACGGGCACACATTACTTTACCTAATTGTGTCTTGTTCGGCGCCAGTTGAAATGAGTGTTTAAGGTTTAATATTAGAGTTTAGTATGGGCCGTGTCATGTCCGTTACAGAATACGGTCACTATATTCTACTGCGCATCTTATTCACCACTCTTCATAAAAGCCTCGTGAACATAAGTTTCCTTATATAGAATAGAATAGAATAGAAGTGTCGGCGTTGAAGACATAGGCCCATGGCCTGTTGCCGATTCTTGAACTTTTCGTGACGTGATTCACAAGGGATCCGGCCTTTGGAACCCGATATTTCCATAACTGACGATTGATTGAGATAGCTGCTGGACTTATTGCCTGCTCCGTAATTTGCTAGGCATTTTAAGACTGAACATTGCTCCTGCATAGCTTCGTCTAGTCTGTTTTTGAATATGTTCATACTCGGAGCTTCAACGATGCTATCAGGGAGGCTGTTCCACATGTCGGTGACTCGAAGCGAGAAGAAATGTTGTCGCATGGATGTGTTCCAACGCTGTTTTTTTAATTTATAGCCGTGGCCCCTGGTGTTGGTTCTTGTTTCAAATTCTAGTAATCCTTCTGGGACCTTGTATAAAGCCATGAGTATATTTGTATACTTCAATGAGGTCCCCACGCAGACGTCGATTATGGAGGCTTGGAAGCTTCATAATCTTTAATCTTTCCTCATAGGACTTGCCTTTCAAGCCCGGAACTATCCTTGTTGCGCGTCTTTGAACACTCTCTACTAAAATTTTGTCCTTTTCAAATTTCGGTGACCACACGACGTTTCCAAACTCCAGGTTCGGGCGCACGACAGCAACAAACAACTGCTTCATCGTTTCTAAATCTAGGAACTCGAAAGAGCGTCTGATCAGTCCAAGTCGTTGATTGGCTTTATTAACTTGACCTTCAATATGCTTAGAAAATTTCAACTCATTGTCGATATTAACTTCTAAATCCTTTTCCGTTGTCGACTTCGACATCATTGAGAACCTCTTCTTCTTGTATTTGAAAGCTTGTTAATTTAGAGCCGACTGGGCGCTCCTCAATGGCAGGAATACTGTTCAAGTCCTCTTCAGTAAATACGCTACTGAAAAACTGATTAAGTACGTTGGCTTTGCCCTCATCAGAGGATATCTTCCTCTGATCTGATATAAGTATGAGCGATTTTCATTTTAGCTTCTCATATCCTCAACGACGTTTTCACTACCGCTGCTTGGCTTAGGATCACACTCAAATGTAATGGAATAGATTTAAACTATCATGCAATCATCGAATCATGCATTTATGTCTTCATGATTACCCTGAAATGTGATCTACTCAGGAAAATAATTCTCTGAAAATAAACAGTGTGAGAACCTGACAACTATAATAAATATAACAGCGGTGTCGGCTTTCAATATTAGGCCATCTCGATTAACGCGATTCTGAACAACGCAGAATTTTCACCGCTTGCTGCGGGTCTCGATCACGCAACTCATTGCTCCATACTCGCTTTGCCAAACCTCGCCAATTCTGACCAGGAACATTCACATGAAGCCAGAGTCAAACCCATAATACTCGCTGCACTTAATATTGATAATCATAACTGTAACCACTGGGCCCCCTCGTGAGTAAATGATTCAAAGCGCACTAGTAAAAATAATAATAAACAAATAAACGCGCGTAAAACTGGCGCAGTTTGAGAACATGACCTCGCTAGTGGACAAAAATAGGTACTGTTTCCTATTTGTTTCATGCCGGATTACAAATCGACGCGAAGAGCAGTGCCTTTATGATTAGAGTGCACTGCAGCAATCGCAATTTTCGAATTTTGAACTGATTTTCGAAATTCCTATGAATTAGAATGTATACCCATAGTTTCCTCCGATTGCTTGATGTGCGTTCAGCAAAAACACGATCTCCTGTTTTGATGTTTGCACGTACGGTGACGTACCACTCAATCATAATTTCTTTAAATAAAAATGTATGACAGAAAAACAATCCGTTATTCAATTAGTTAACTTTGATTGGTACACAAATTTAAGATTGTTTGATCATAACCTTGTAAACTATGCTTAAATTAGATATACTCAGGGATTTACCAGGTCCAAAGTATAAGAATCGGCAACAGGCCATGGGCCTACTTCTTCAGTGCCTACACTTCTATTCTATTCACTCATTTTTGTTTTTATGGAGGTCGTGTCGGTCACAGTTAACAACGCTCTGCACCTCCTGGTGTAAGCTCTAGCATTCGCTGTCGTGCCTTCTACTAAATTCAAAATGGCTTGCGGTGAAAGTGGAGCACTAAATTTAGTTGCTGCTTATGAGTCTTCTTCTGACAGCGAAAGAGATTCAGGATATACAAGCGAAGATGATAAGAAAAGAAAATCACACGATGATACTTCTACTCAAATTAATTCAAAGAAACGGAGATTGGAATTGGAGGACGATTCCATGGAAGAAGCAATGATGGTAGATATTCCAGAATACAACAAATTTCAGTCTCTGAGCTTGAGAGAAAATCATAATCATAATGTTGGTTCATTTGCCTCTTCTTGTAAGAATAACCATGTCAAAACTTCATCACCATCTACAAGCCAACTGCCTGTGTATAGTGGAAAATTGTGAGTACCAAGATCCAAGAAAGAAAATTTTTTAAGTTGAGGTTCAGTTTGCATGACTTTGAAGGAATACCTAATTTGGCCCTGGTAATGGTAAACTTGATCAGATTCATGGCAATGATGGCATGATGATCCCCTCCCCCCCATCAGCTAACCGCCATCACTACTTCACTAGTACAAGCTACGTAGGCACGTAGCCTACGCCTAGTACTAGGTAATAGCCGGTATTATTGCAGATTAACTACATACAAAAAAAAGGGTGTTTTTTTTTTTAATTGTATGTTTTTTGGGGTGTAGATTACGAATCTGAAATCCATTTTTGGCGGTCGGCATCGGAAAACCGATTTTTTTCCGACACCTTTTTTTTGGATGTAGTTAATCTGCAATAATACCGTAATAGCCTAATAGTAATAGTAATACTCAGTACTCACTAATAGGTATGTGTGTATAAAAAATTTTTCCTCAGAATGCTCAGATTTTAATGGAATTTGAAAATTAGGTAGGCCTTATAACTGCTGAAAAGAGAAAAAAAATTAGAAAAATAGTAAAATACCATATATGATATACCTACCTAAACTAGGTATAAGTCACAAGTGGAAACCTACAAATAAAAGTGAAAAAGCTAGGCAAATTTTTTTCTTTTTAAATGTTTAAAAAATTGATAAATTTTTGAAACTTTTTTTTGGAAACACTATCATTTCTTATGATTTCTAGGTTTCTCATAAGCCAATTTTGTGAGTAAAAATCACATTCCTAGGAAACTTGGATTTTTTTTTTGTCAAATCTGAAAACTAAAATCTTGCAGCTCTAAAATCAGAATATTATCAGATTCAGATACTAGTGTGTAAATTCTCAATGCCCTCTACCTCTTGAGCTGCAGCTAGTTGCTAGAGGTTTTCTGCCATTTTTGAGACTGCCAGATTCATGCTAGGTAGTAGGTGCCTGTTCCTCCCATAAGAAATTGGCTTACCTCTTGAAATACCACTAAGAAACCTCTCTGATTATTAACAAAAATGTACAATCTGGCTGCAAGATTCCAAATGTTTTGAAAACTTGTGGATCTGGAGATGCAAGATTTCAGTAATGAGTAGGAAATTTCAATCAAAAACATGCATGATAAATTGAATTGTTATATCTTACTTTTCATATATGATTTATGGTATATGGTTGAAATAAAAAAATTTTTAGTGATTGAGCATTTATTTAAATTCTAGGTTACAGTGGTTGATGATTGTTTTTTACTGTGAATGAGTCAATGATGGTTTGAAGAGAATTTCCAAAAATTGCATGCAAAAATCTGCTGTTTTTCCACTTTTTACTCAAAAAATTAGTCAAGATGCACAAGCCATTATAATGGGTAAAATTGACTGACTGCAAGCATTATCATTTTCATCTCAAATGGCCTCCTTTATGGGTGACTTCTCAGTATTCCATTTTGGGCCAAGTCTTCCTAATTCCTAAAATAGTAATAGGAACCTTTTCCCTCAGTTGAGTGCTAATTGCATGTTTTTTGCAATGCAACAATGAGTCAACAACACCTCTGCTGTTTTTAGGGCTGCATAATTCCACAACTTGATGTATTAATCTTTTCTTCAAGCTGTTAGTTTTCCCATGCTTCAAAATAGATAGCTTTTTAACTGCAAGATATCAAATTTACTTTAAATTTATGATTTCTGACCTGTGAGATATTTTAATTAACATCTCTTTTCAATCTTGTATTGCAAGTAAGAGTTTTTTGTTGTTTCTATAAGACAAGGGGTTAAGTTTTCATTCTATTTACAGCAATCCCTTGATTAACGCGGTTAATAAATCCCCGAGTTTTACCGTGTTAGGCAAAACGGCGCTAATCAAACTTAAGAATATATGGGAATAATTATAATGAATCCTCAAAAATAGCAAAGTTACATAATAATTTTTTTTCCACTAAAATTCATCATATTTTTTCTGAATAATAGGGGAAATAAATAAAAGAAATGCGAATGAATTAACATTTATTTTTTACTGAAAAACTAATCCAATTTCAATTGCACAGTAGTATTAGATTTCTTTCTCTCCTTAGATTTCTTCCCTTTTTGTCTATAATTATGACGGTAATTTATCAAGGAAAATTATGTAGTTTGATAAAAATGAGCAGTAGATATGGCAGCGATCTTGACCAGTTGCAGGCTAACGAGTAACTAGAGCACCGGCATGGCGCACTTACCAGCAAACGTTGCCGAACTTGACCATTCGAGTTATGAACGAGACAAGGCGCGGTTAAACCGACTCTGTAGTCAGCACGAGTGCCTACGGAATGGGACCTTACTTAAAGAATTATTGGCTGAAATTCATAAAGTAACAACATTTGGCAAATTTTTCCAAAAGTCATAACAAAAGTAACAACATAAGATCTAATAAGCAAAAAGTAACACTTTTGTTACGAACGTAGCACCTCTGGCTAGAGGCGGGAAAATGATGCGTTGTGAAAAAAAAGTCGCGCTAATCAAAACTGGCACCGCGTAGATTAAGGGTAGGTTGCAAAATTTTTTTCTGCGTTAATCAAAACCGTGCTAATCAAGGGATTGCTGTAATTGCTACATTTGAGAATATTTATAAGAACTTGGGCCTAATTTGCAAAACTGGTGCTTTAATTTTACCATTGATAATTATTAAACTTATTTATTTCAGAATCATACCTTTACCCAAAGAATTGGCTGGAGAAGGTCCCAGTCACGTGGACGATGCCAGTAAGCATCAAGGTCGTGTGAGGTCATTCCCTCATGATGTAGGAAATTGGGCATCTATTGTATATCTTCCATGTAAGTAGATCTTATGTAGCCTAATGTAGGGAACATTTTGTTCTACTATATCACAAATGCATGAATTTATTATTTTATGTTAAGTCGATACATTGATTTTTTGCTTCGAATGGAAATCACAATTACACAAATAATATTTTAATTTCCCAGGCTTGCATGGAATATCAATACATTATTCTCTAATGCTCCAAAGGCAAGTATATGTATTATATTTACTAACTAAAAGTCTCCACCCATGAAAGCACATCAAATCTTTCTGTTCATGTTTTGAGGCTTTTTTCCAATCTTGACATGTCTACTTATCAGACCATTCATGTGGCCACCTTGTGCTATGCTCTTAACTTGCATAAAAATACAAATTAAAGGAAAGATTCTCAGTATAAGTGACTTTAAAATCTTCTCCAAACCAAGAACATTGGAATAATTAAAAAAATTTGTTTTTTAAAAAAGTAAGCAAGAACCATGAAGAAATAATAATTACTGGCATTATCAATTATAATCAATATGATTACTGGTATAAATAATCATCTGAAAATTTATTTTGAATGGCTATTGAATAACCGTTTGCAGGCAAGCCTGTAACCTTGCAGAAATAAAAATTTCTGTAAGCCATGCCAGAAAGTGTGATCAATTATATGATGTACCTATTGACTCGTGTGTATTTTTCAAAATTTTTCATATTAGAGGATTAAATTATGGTTTAGAATTTATTTAATGCTGTCTCTTCACTAAAACCAGTTAATTTATTTTAATTAAGTTTCTGCATCCAAATTTGAAGGGTGTGTAACTAGTAACAAACTTAATTTATATTCAATTACTGTAATGATCATGTGAGAAATTGAGCAACTGAGATTTCTTTTGATGAATAATTGTGAAAAATGTTGGTGAGGAGATACTATATATATCCCAGGATTGGTCATTGTCAGTAGTATTTGCATCCAAATTTGTAAATTCCTTTGTATTTTTATATCAATGTACCAAAACTGCATTTTTAATGGCATTTGTTTCATGGATAACAGATATTTCATATTATACTGACAATTATTCTCCTTCACTTAGTGAATGAAGACACCAGCAGTGGGGTTGGCATCACAAGCTATGAGACTCTACAAGCTCTGGTCACTGAAGCAGTGAGTATCTGCCAGCGTCAAAGCCTGTGCCTCACTCCCTCCACGGACTTCCACATCTCACTGAGCAGAACTCTGCTCCTTAGGATACACCTCATTCATCCTCTCGCTCACGACGTGCGAGCCAGTCTTGCCAACACTCACCGGTCAGTCAACTTTCACTGAGAGCTCTTTTGAATTGTGTAATATGATATTGAGTGTGAAATTCAATAGGAAAATCTGTAAACCAATACATATATTATATTGGAATAACAGATTGATTGGCGCAAGTTGTTCAGATATTTAGTGTGAGTTTAGTGGCAGAGAGTTCATTGGTAGCACTTTGCATTAAAATTCGCAAATGATACTGAAAAACTTGATGAAATTTAAATCTAGTTCTAACTAGAGTTGAAAAATGCTAGTAATTAAAACCTATGATCTGTGAACTCTCATAAAGGTTTTGAATAAACCTGAATCATAAATTGTTGTGTTCCATCAATTGGTGTGTTCCAGGTGAAAAGCTGTTGATAATGAACAAGCTGTCATTGACTTGGAAATTCATATAAATTGTTGGCTATTTTTCTTTTTCATTCATTAACTGCTACCTGACTAATTGGCTATAATTGATGGATTTATTTTGATCCACTCCCCCTCCCCCCCCCCCCCTCTCGTGAAAACTAGATATGTTCTGAACCACTAACTCCAACTTACTTTGTTCTTGGAATACATTACAATGGAAACAAGAGGATTTTTGATCCTCTTCTTTATTTTTCATCAAATGCAGAATCTTCTGTAATTCAACCATTCCTAACTCCAAATGATTTGTATCAATGTCTGCTCATATATTTTGTTTCCAGGTTCCATGTTTTTCTGAACAAATTTGCTGTTTATGTCAATGAGGACAAGACTCGTACGTTCCTGGGGCTGAAGGTGCTACATGGTCAGTCTCAGCTAGCTAACGTTGTTGCCAAGCTGGACCGCATCTTCCAAACTTATAACCTGCCTACATTTTATGAGGTGGGTGCCAGGCAAGCTCATCTTCATAATTTTGTCTGTAAGTTCTACAATTATTTCTGGCATTACCTTTAAACTGGAGCACGAGCAGCTGCCTTTCTGTGAAAAAATTACCTTGCTTACTCTTGAGGCCAAACTTGAATTAACCCTCTACCGCCTGACATGAGTAACCAGAGCAATATTGTCACAAGCCTTTATTCATAAAGGATTTGTTGCTAGTGAGCCCAAAATGACTTGCACTGATGTTTGCCGCCACGTATGACAACTTAAAGTGTTCTCTGCTGCGTACTAACGTCCTCAGGTTGCAACACTCAATTGTTTACATATAATTCAAGTTTAAAGTTATGTTGCTGGAGATCGACATACGGCGGTAGAGGATTAATTGCTATGATCATCCTGGATATCAGATTACATTCCTCCAGACGAGCACGGTTTGAAACAGCACAGTCAATGCATTCTTGTATGTACCTGACAGTGAGCTGCATTAGATAACTATTTCCTAAATAAGTGGAAGCGATCTCTTATGTGCTCTCCAAAATGGGATTATTACTCCAATGTTAATTATGAATGTAGGCTAAACAAAAGTTGTGCCTGCAGGACTGCGACCTGCACGCCTCGGTGGCGTGGGTGCGAGGTGACCAGAGGGCGGCGCTGGAGTTGCTGCTGCCGTCGTTGGAGTCGCACTTCCATGACTACTTCAACTACGACGATCACCTGCGCTCCTTCCATGCCAAGTACATCCACCTCAAGGCTGGCAACCGCGTCAACTGCATACAGCTTGGCCCCTACGCCAGCTAGCCATGCCCTAGCTTCAACATATGTTTCTTACACTAATTTTGGTTTTTTATTGAATTAACCTCGTTAATCTTAGACCTTCGTGAATAAACATGCGTCTTTCACGTGTCATTAGATCGCACAACAATATTTTCTTCAATATGTAGATATAGAAATGCATAAATAATGTCTTCTCATACCATTAACTGTGTTAGCTAATGCATGTGCCGAAATATGAATCGACACTTGCATCACTTTTTGTTGATATTTAATTCACGCAGATATTTGGCTACGTTTTCAACTGGATACATTGTCTAGGTAATGATATTTTTCTATATTCTTAGAAAAGAATTTCTGAGATGAAATGTGTACAAGTGTCTGTGATACATCTAGGAGAATAGCTGATTAATGCCGCATAATGAACTTGAATGCCCGAGACAAAGTCTTGTTTGGTGTTGATTAAATTGTCACATTTCAACTGAAGCAAACTTCTTTATTATAAAGACAAATTCAAGTCTTTGATACATATTGATATGAAACCTTTTCAAATATTTTCAATACCGTACCTATATTATTGAAAATTTTGCTTCACATAACAATTTCGAGCACTATAAACTTAAAATTATTAGTTTCAACGTGGTTTGATCGTGACAGCAACGAACAAAGTTGTGATCCTACCTCACTTCGGATGTCCACTCCCGGCAGATAAATAACTTTGTTGTAAGTCATCACGAATCCGTGATCCAAGGATGAAATTAAGGAAAATACGTAAACAATTGTTTACTCATGTGCTTGTGGAAACTTTAGAAAACTCGCGTTTTGAGGCCAACGTTCATTTTTTCATTTCAAGGGCGTATAGTGTGAAATTGTGGCCTGTTTTCTCTTTAGATTTAAAAAACTGAATGAAATATTGCATGAACTCTATCTAGCTGAAATGAATATTTTTCTACGACCATCAAAGGCTAGGAAATAGTGTTAGCCTACTGGTGAGCCGGTGGAAGTGCTTGAGTATCATCTCCATTGACGCGCAAGTGTTCGCGCTTCAGTGGTTGAAATATTTGAATGTGAAATTTTCTCTTCGTTATTACGTCAATGAAAAGTCTTTATTGTCCCATGGCTTTCACGCTGCCTGACCTCTCCTATAGATGGTCTCTTAACTAAAAGGATTGATTCTATTCAAATATTGACAAAAGAATAAAACTCCATATTCTTTTTTTGTTGTGTTTATCTGTTGTAGTTCTGCTTCGTAATTTACTTGATAGGAGGATTGAATTTGCTCACTGTAAATTCATGCTGCTTCATCGAGCCTAGCAGAGATGAAGAAAGGAATAATATTGTACATGCTTTATAATATAAGTGATCAGAGAGATCACTGCTCTTCGTGTTCTCATCTTGGCTGTGTTTTTGACCTATCATCTTGTTTCCTTTTATAAAGTCATAATCACTTTTTCTTAGGCGTATGCGGAGGAATAAGCAACATTCCTCCATATTTGTTGCTTTTCATTATAATGTGCTCGTACTTTTTGTACGATATCTAAGCGCCGTGTGTCTGTGTGTGTGCGCGACGGGACGCGCCGGTCGCCACTCCTAAGCAGGGCCCTCGCTGCCCAACTAAAGTAACTGAACTAAGGCTTCAGTTTGTTTCGTACGATGCTTACATGACACTAATTCTGAGCTGTTTTTTCTTATCCTTCCTCTCGCCAGTGCTTCTAATTAGTACCGTCCATAATGTCTTGGTAACATTTTTTATATTCCATATGTGCGACTCATCATTTTTCGCATCCAAGTAAAAAAACGGGCGTGTAAAACTCGTCCGTTTTGTTATTTCTGTCGAAAATCGTAATAAAAAATCAATGTATTTTTTGTTAATCTAATCTATCGCAACTTGTTCCACGTGTGGAGTAACGAAAAAATCCATACGTCTTCGTTTCGTCCACGATGGATCATGTAAATTTTGTATATCTACTTGAACCCTCCGACGCTAACTTGAGTTACCAAGCTTGTAGATGAAATGCATAATTACTTTTTGAATAGGGGGCTGCGGATTCGTTATGTTTAAGACTCGTTAATTCTGTTCGGCTAAGAAGAATGGGCCCATACACTTGCACGTGTATGGGCCCGAACACCTTGTTGAAGAGAGGATTCCGTCGATACTGATATTATTGTCTTGTTCAGTTAAGGAAAAGTTAAAGGCCGGGAACGTGGTCAAGAAATTGTCTGTGGAAGCGCGATTGTCGCGCGAATTTTTTGAATTTCATCAGGAACGATAGTCATAACCAGTATCTTAATTATTTAAAGATCGAATCTCTCCGTGCGGTTTTTATCTCGTTAAGACTGCTCTCCATATTTGTCCTGTTTTGTGGAGTTCCGAAAGCGGGCAATTTTACAGCTTCCAGCCACACATGCCTCACATATTTTTACACCCTCCAGACAAAATATTGTAAACACCTGACATTTTGATATCGTACTTCTTGAACATGTTATAAACAATGAAAACGTGAGATAATTTTTAAGTTTTATTGTTTATTGTTGCTGCTAATTCATATTTTATCCCTGCACAGATATTTTTAGTCCTAAAGTTTTGTATCTATAACCTAACCTATATGCTATACGTAGCAAACCTCTGACTTTCAAAGAGGCCAAATAGTCCAGGAAAAATAAGGTTTGACCCGGAACAAATTGCAAAATAAATTATTTTTTCACCAATGCTCCAGAAGTGCATTAGAAACAACATACTAAAAATCCTCTAAAATGCAAGTAGTGGATGGGTGTCAAATTTAAGATTTAAAAAAATGGCCGCCGAATGGCAATATAAGCCCAATAACACATTTTAAAAATATGGTCGACAGTTATTTTTGTGACTGTATGTATGTTTTCATGTAGGGGGTATTCATAAATAATAACTAAATTTCATCCAAGGTGGTAGCAATCTAGTATTTGCAAAAAAACAGCCACCTATAAAGTGAAAAGTTGTGATTATATAGGCATGTGGAATAATGCCTATGATATATACAGGCATGCACCTGGAGTATGTTTGTGGGGCAGGGTGAGTGTGTGTCTATATCATAAATGGTGTGTTAATTGTAGTTAGAGGGCAGCATTGCCTAGACCCTCTGGTGTAAGTTTTAAGAACATGACAGCATGAGAGGGCGGCCCAGGGGTTACAGTTCAGTGTACCAGGATTGGAGCAGAGAGGTGCGGGTTTGATCCCAGCTCTGTGCGCCAGTTTCTGGTCAGAATCGGCTAGGAGGTCGGGCGGTTAAGCACAGCAGAATTGTAGCAGTGAGTTGCGAGTTCGATACTGCAAAATGCTGTGAATTTTCTGCGATGTTAAGAATCGGCGACAGGCCTACGGCCTAATAAACGCTGAAACCGCTATTATTATTATTATTAAGAGAGCAGCCCTCTGATCAGACTTCAAGACAGGACACACCATATAGAGGTATTTTGTGATTATTACATGCTTATAGTCACTGCTACAGAATGTCTAGCTTGTACATAAGCTTGGTAGAGGGTGATCACATCATGTCTTACAGGTAGCACCAAGATGGATGTTGCCTAATGTGCCCTTTGCAGCAGGCCTGTCCTAGAAGGTGAAGAATGTGCAACACTAACACCCAAGGGTTGTAAAGGTATCCAGAAAGCCAGTGAAAGAAGAAAAGTTGTAACAACAGTAGTGCTGGACAAAAAGTACACACACAATGTCGCAAGGACCATTGTGGGTCATTCAGTATTGAAGCCTAGAACAGAAAAAGAGCAAATGAGTCTTCTGAAGACGGAGCATGCCAGCTGAGATCTACTGGAACCGGCTTTGATTGCAAAAGTAACTATCTATTGCGGGACAGATATGGTGGTAAGAAGAAAGACTTAGTGCTGACACCTGTCAGGGAATACAGTGTTCAAAACTCAATCCTTGGGTCTGAGAGAGAAGATGAGTGGGGTCTGAAGGTGAAATCCAGGTTACAGTTTGTGGCTGGAGAGATTGCACTAGTCTTTCTGTACAAGGGTGCTTTACCGGAGAGTCTCTGGACAAACTTCGATTCAACAACTTTCACAGAAAAGTTGTTAGCAAAGCATTTGTAGACCCTAGACTCCTTCGTTTGGCATTTTGTTTAGTCCGAGAAGGCTCTGTCCCGGTTCGCATTAAAAACCGGGACAATTTTCAGCCCTCCGTAGGAATTCAGGGACGATACCGAGACGAGACGAGACATCCTGGTTAAAATAAATCTCTTCTCGTCTCGTTATGTCTCGTTTCAAATCTGTCTGTCTCGTCCCGGTTCATAATTTACCGGGACACAAGTTTTTAAGTCCGGGACAGAGTCTTGTCTCGGTTCATACGTTTATTCCGGGACAAATTTTACCCTCTGTCCCGTTATTTTTTTCCCTGAATTTTCTCGTCTCGTTTCGTCTGTCCCAGTTCATTTCGAGAAAATTATTTCGAGACGCAGGAGTCTAGTAGACCCCCAGGTGCTTTCACCTACATCAGCAGCTGCCCAGTTTCACAGTCTGAGGACATTTTGCCAAGTGCAAGAGTGGCTGGGCAACAGAATGAAACCTGGAGAGTGGGGATGGGAAATGAGAAATGGACAATGCATGCCTGTTCTCACAGATCGAGAAGTTGCCCCACCTGAGCTACTAGAAGTGGTGAGATGCAATTGTTCAACAGATTGGAAACAAGATATGGAATGTTCCCCAGTATGTGGCCAGTGCCATGGTGTGTGCAGTAACACAAGTCAAGTATTTGACAGTGATTCTAACTCTTCTGATGAGTGACCGCAAGACAGTAATGGTGGTGGTATAAGGGCGAATATGATACATAGGAGTGTTCAGCAGCATGTAGCCAATGCTGATACTCCTGATGGGTGACATCATTCTAATTTGAAATATTGTATAGAATAATCACAGTTGGGTAACATGGGGCAGCGGCCCCCTCCCTTTTTTTAAACTAAATTTTTGATGAAGTTTTAATTGATACGAGGTGATTCTTTGTTATGTTTAAAGGTACAAATAATGAGGAATGTATGATGTGAATTAGACGCCTATAGAGTAATTCAATTTTTAATGAAACACTATTTTATAAAAAGTGTCAAAATGGGCCCATTGCCCCACCCCTGGGGCAATGGGGCATTACCTGTGCATTACCTTTGCTGTGAACTACATTTGCTGCTGACCATCTTTCCTGTGTACGATCATTGCTGTGTTCTATCATTGCTGTGTACTATCATTGTTGTGCGCTCGTTACTCGGATCTGTTCAACCTTTCATTTATCAGTGATCAATTCGCGTATTTTGTTTAATAAATATTTGTTTATTATTCTCTCATTCCTCCCTTGTTAAGATCGGTGGCAGATTAGGGTTAATTGTCGAATCAATTTGGAGTCCTCCTTTACCTGAACTTTTACAACCACAATTGCATATTTTTTGTTTAAAAATGATAAAACAACACTTTACAGTTAAAAATAAGCCAAATGTAATGAAAGATATAACATTCATTCATTTATTAACAACTTAAAAAATTATATCCTTAACATGAAAAAATTATACTCCAGGCTTAGAAAATCTATCACTGACGTGAAGACAAATATTTCATTGACATAAAAATGTATATGTCCTTGACTGGAAAAATATATCCTTGCGATAAAAAATTCATCCTCGACATGAAAAAATGTATCCTTGACTAGAAAAAATATACTTAGGTGATCAGAAAAACTTCGTTCCAGTTTCGTCCATAATCCAGATATTATGTGCAGAGAATTCGTGCTTAATCTTGATTTCAGCCAACACCAAAAAAATTCATCAACTTTTGACTCATTTGTGTTTGCTGAAATCAACTTTTGGCAAAGCAAGAGTCAAAAACTCGATAAGGGGTCAAATACGCATAACTAGAAACTAGAACCTGTTGCCTAGAGGCAGCAAATAAAAAAATCATGCAATATGAAGTGTAATTTGTAATTCAAAAAGCCAGTCATAGTTTTGAAAAGGTCATTGAGACAAATCTAATGATGTATAACACAAGACTTCACCATGGGCGCTTTGCCCCGTGACACGCATGGGCCCGTTGCCCCCCTAAGTATCATTTCAATTTATATCGTGTCAACATTTTATTTTATAAGCTAATAGTCAAAACTTGAACTCAAAATTATCCCTATAAATATTACTTTCAAAATATAATTCACTGTAATTTCAAAAGCTTCATCTACAGTAATCGAAAACAGTTTTATTTAGCAGTAAAAAAACTTTTATCTGAGCTAAAACATTTATTCGCAAATAACTAAACAACGCAAAATCTTAGCAAAACGTAAATCCGTACACTTCATCCCAGTGAAACTGTCGACCAGCGGTAGAGAACACGGACCAATATCTGCCATACTTAGCGAGAAACCCGCTATGGGCCCATGACCCGCAGTGGGCTCGCTGCCCCATGTTACCCTATACTATAATGGACTGTTAAACTTTACGTTAATAAAACCTTAGTTCTATAGCTTAAGCGTCATAACTGGATTTTTTGTTAGTATAACTTCTTAATTACCACAGTATATTAATTTCTCATTTATATTATACGTCCAAAATAAATAAATAAATTGTGCAAACTGAAATAAAAAAAGGGTTTTTCTATCCCATTCATCATTCATATGTCTGATATTTTCTCTTTTTGTCTACACAGCTGCCGTTCTCTTATTTCATCTTAGAAATAGTTTTCCAAAGCTGACCATCATAATTAAGGAATTTCTGAGCATAATGAATTTTCCCCACTTATTTTACATAAGACAAATACATTTATGCCAAATTTTATCAGTAGAAGAAGAAAAAAAAAAGAAACGCTGAAAATTCATCGGACTTAAAAAAGCATAAAATTATCGATAAAATGGTATTTTTATTACAAAATAATGCAATATTTCTTAGTTTATATAATCTAGCTCATAATATAGATATAATTTGATTTGTTAGCCTAAAAAATTGGTTTTTGGCAGCAAAACTGTTCCAGTCTACTAATTCAAACCGCTGCATATCAACATATAGAGTACTTTGGCGGCCATTTTGAAAATCACTGATTTGAAGCCTTTCCACCATATATATTTTAGAGGATTTTTATATGTCTTTTCTGAGGCCTTTCTGCATGTTATGGTGATGGAGAAAATTCTTTTGCAATTTGTTCTAGGTTGACCTCCTTTTTTCACTAGGTTTCCTGGACTAAAATTGTTGGGGCCCGTATGGCAGGTGCTAGTGTGACAGAAACTTCCCGAATGCTTGACGTTTCTAGAGGTATTGTCTCAAAAGTAATGACTGCTTTTTAAAGAGGAGGAAAAACGTCCTCAGCATAGCACAGGTCTGGCCGAAAGTCGAAGTTGTCTGAGAGAGAACGTCGGCACCCAAATCGAATTGTGAGGGACAATCGAAAAACCACGGCTGGTGAAATTACTGCAGACCTCAATGGACGCTTACAGAACCTAGTTTCCATGAAGACTGTCCGCCAAGAGCTGCGCAGATCGGGATTCTATGGAAAAGATGCTATTAGGAAGACTGGTTTCAAATAGAAATGCTTAAAATATAGAGTTGTGTAAAAACCTCAGAATTGGTCCCGCGAGCAGTGGAAAAATGTGATTTTCTCTGACGAATCATCGTTTACCTTATTTCCGACCTCTGGCCAATTTTACATTTGGAGACAGCCAAAAAATTCATTTAATCCCGACTACCTCTACCCAACCGTGAAACATGGCGGGGGATCTGTGATGATCTAGCGTGCTATTTTTTTGGAATTCCAGCGGACCAATGATTTCTCTTCGTGGAAGAATCAACAGCCATGACTATTTAGGAAATTAGAAATTTTGGAGGACCAAGATCATCCAATGGTTTATGCACTGTTTCCGGAGGGGAATGATGATTATGAAACAGTGCTTGAACCATTGAACCTTTCAAGATGCTATTGCTCCGATCCATGCAACAGGAATGGTTAAAAATGGCGCGAGGAATATTCTAATGAAGTTGAGTATATCATTTGGCCGGGTGGATAGCTAGAGGTCAGCATCGCCCAAGTCCACAGTGCGATTCATATACCTTCCCGAGCGTAACGCAGCCGGGCATCTTCACGGCTTTTGACACAAAGCGCCCACCACAACAGCGCAGTTCAGTCACAGGCCGGAGCACAACTGGCCGGAACGCAGCAGGCCCTACCGCAACAGCTACTCCTAACGTAACCTAACCTAACATGCGCCGCCTTTTGCGGTAGGGCCTGTTGCGCTCCGGCCAGTTGTGCTCCGGCGCTGTGGAGCAGTGGCTGTGTTGTGCAAAGCGGATTTACTGTTAGCCGGAGTTACCCACAGCTCATTGATCTGAGGCCATGTGTAGATATTGCATGCTGGTGGTTGGCGTTAGGCCCAGGGCCTGTTTACGAGTCAATTTTGTTACCCACGGCTGCGCTCCCATTTGGCCACTACAATCACCAAACCTGAATATCATCGAGTATTTATGGTCGATTTTAGATATGCAAGTCAGAAGTCTATTCTCGCCACCATCGTCTTTCAAAAAAACTGGAGATTTTTAACTGAAGAATGGGTTAAAATTACTTCGGAAACAATTCATAATCGTATGAATCAATGCCTCGGAGAATTGTTGCTGTATTTGCCGTAACAGGTGGACCTACACCATACTAAAAAATATTTTGCGGATTTCTCAAATGTTTTCCTTATTTTATCTAACCTCTGTATATTTGATTTCAAGGCGTAATGTTTCCTCAATAGGGTAGCCTAAACTCTTGCCATTTGTAGGCCACCAAAGGCGGTACAATTTGTGGGCCACAAAGACCACCAGATAATGAAGACTCAGAAGATGAATGTGAGGTTGTACTGACCGCACTTATCCAATTAATGTATATAACAAAAATATAACTCAGTACTCACTGCAGTGAGTGACAGAGAGCGCATTTTCTCGTCGACGAAAACGCTAAGTCACTGACGGGCAGACCGACATGGCGAGCACAATAGTGCATTTTTTCCATAAATGAGAAAATGCGCTAAGAAGTGAGCTTAGTTAGATCACAATATAGCACTTTAATAGGATAAGATAGTCGAATAGCTTGCCATAAAATGAAAATAACAAAAAAAAATTTGCAAACTTTCAAATATTTGGATACTCAAGAAAAAAAGGAAAAACGCAGAAGTCAAGATGAGCATGGCACGTGCCCTGGAAGTTCGCTTGAATCAGACGCCACGATAACTACTTCGTAGAATAATAATAATAATAATGCTTCGTCTTCAGTAAGGGATATTTCAACGCGTGGGTCGAATCATTTTCTACGCTAAGGTAGACGATAAAAAAATTATAATTCTCTTAACTTGTGTTTAGAAGTACAATTGACATACGCAAGTCCACAGGAACCAAAACCACGTCATAGGAATATAATGGCCTAAATTTACTATGAAAATCAATGGCATTGCAATTTACATCATTGTCATTGACCTTTCAGCATTTTTTAAGTATACGTTATAAATGAATGCTCAAGTTCATACTCAAGAATAAAACAGTAATGTTGTTTCACTTGTGCAATGGTTACCTCACTTAATTGTCGAGGCCATTCTCAGCCGTGATTGGCCTAACTTGAGAACACCAGCCCCAACTTAAGTGCGATATCTTAGCTTCGTAGAGGAACTTAGCGCAATTCTCTGTCGGCTTCCGGTAACTGTGTTGTGCTGAGCCGTGAAACCTTACGACTGTCGTAAGTTCAACGGCGAGCTGATGCTGTACGGTGATCGTAAGCTGTTTACTTGTAAATATTTCATGTCATGTGTATGTCTTTTTTAATATCAGTTATTTGATCGTTTTGCATCGGTAAGGAGATTCTCACGAGATGCTTGATCGTTCAAAGACGTGCAACAAGGATAATATCGGGATTAAAAGGCAAGTCCTATGTGGAAAGATTGAAGATTATGAAGCTTCCAAGCCTCAGTTATCGACGTCTGCGTGGGGACCTCATTGAAGCATACAAGTATACTCATGGCTTATACAAGGTCCCCGAAGGATTACTAGAATTTGAAACAAGAACCAACACCAAGGGCTACGGCTATAAACTAAAAAAACTGCGTTGTAACACATCCATGCAACAACATTTCTTCTCGCTTCGAGTCACCAACATGTGGAACAGCCTCCCTGATAGCATCGTTGGCGCTCCGAGTATGAACGCCTTCAAAAACAGACTAGACGAAGCTATGCAGGAGCATATGTTCAGTCTTAAAATGCCCAGCAAATTACGGACCAGGCAATAAGTCCAGACGAAGCTATGCAGGAGCATATGTTCAGTCTTAAAATGCCCAGCAAATTACGGACCAAGCAATAAGTCCAGCAGCTATCTCAATCAATCGTCAGTTATGGAAAGATCGGGTTCCATAGGCCGGATCCCTTGTGAATCAAGTCAATTCCATTCTATTCCATTCTATTCCATTCTATTCCATTCCATTCTATTCTATTCTATTCTATTCTATTCTATTCTATTCTATTCTATTCTATTCTACCGCAGGGATCAGTTCTCGGGCCGATCCACATTTCGTTATATACCATCGATGTGTTGCACATAATTTATCTTCACTCGTAGTTTTTAATCCGCATTTTTTCGCTGACGACACCCCAATTTATGGCTACTGTGCACCGGCTAACGCTGCAGCGTTGCATGACTGGATGTCTGTCAGCATTTACGCCGTCTCAGACTGAGTGCACTCCAACCGGCTCCAGCTCAATGCATCAAAAACCATTTTTATGCAGCAATAAAACCGACCAACCCTGTTCGCGTGGGCAACGAGTTCGTAATGCCGGAGCCTCCGGTTCGCTACCTCGGCATTCTGCTGGACTCTGAATTTATCATGAACCCACACGTAGCCAAAGTCACCACCGCTTGTTTTGGCGCTCTGCGACGAATACGTAGAGTCAGCCGCTGTCTCTCGAGGCCGGTCCTCAAGGCCCTCGTGGTGGCGCCAGAAAATAATTTATTTGATCATCTGAAATTTTTCTAGATTATCTTAATCATTTTGGAAAATACAGAAATAGCATCTGTAATGTAACGCATGAACTTCACTTCATGTAAAGATTTCATTTTTGAAAATTATTTTCTGTTAGTATCATGCTCGTTGGCTGGGAGGCTTGCTTAACCGAGCTGTGTTAGTTGGTGCACTTTCTTTTCTTTAGTTGGAATTTATGGGAGCCTCTGAAGACTTGTTCAATGCGGCCCCACGTCAGAAC